>NC_056725.1:1394564137-1394579898 GCF_019279795.1 Protopterus annectens
TTTGCCAGAGAGTTATGGTGAATCTGCTGCATTTAAAGCCATCCACTGCTAAAAGACTGAAAATAAGTATCATTTTGAAATTCTACTGATTATTTTTACTGCATTTCATAAGAATCCTGCAATAATTATTACATTTCTCTCACTTTAGTAGAGTTTCAAAGCTGAGCTATTTCCATTGCTGCTGTAGTACTTAATTACATTGTGTCTGCTAGTTTTACAGGACAATGGTATCTAGATTCTATGGTTTCCCACCTCCTGAGCTCTAAAACCAGCATTTTTACATTAAAGGGTTTCTGGCTGCACTCTTGTGGCTAAAGTGTGCTGTAGCAAACCTATCTGAGTTGGGGGCTGCTGGCTGAAAGCTTATTGTGTGTTTTCCTAATTGATCTGTAGGCCTTGATGTTGTGAAACTTGTTTTCCTGATTCTATATATGCTCAGTGTTTGAAATAGGCTGCTCTCTGTGCAGCGGCAGTTAACAGTGCTCTTTGTAGATGCAAACACTAGCAAATTAAAATTTCTCTTAGAACAAGTATCTCTGCAACCTTCCCCAGTCCCCTGCTGCTCTAGGAGCATCTGAGTTACACAGAGAGCAGCATCATTTTGTTGGATAGTAGCACTTCATTCTGAGTATAGTACCCCTTCTTCATCTATGTGCTCTTATCCCAGTCCAGTTAAATTTCCCCACTCTTCTCCATGGTAAAACCCATAGTAAAAACCTGAAACCATGGAAAAGCACTTTCCTGCTATCTCTGTGGCCAGCCTGGTGGACATTGGCATCCTGAAGCAATGTAGCAATTGTCTCATGTATGCTGACAACCACTTAATCCTGACACAAGCAAGCACAGTATGTGAGAGATGTAGTAACACTATGAAAATTGAGACACAACTCTCACATACTGACAAATCAAATGACAAACAGGTTGTCAGCACATGCATATCACTTTCCTCACTAAATAAGATCTCAGCACATAAACCCATAGATGCAGAGGTACCCACAAATAATTTACCAAAACCTCAGATGCCTCCTATACACTGCGGTCAGAAACCACATGCAAACAAAACCAAGTCAACAGCAATCACTATACATAAAAATGCACAGCACAGTGTCTCCACAAGCAAGTCCCTAAGGCAAAACACCACACATTCAAACATCTTGGTCATAGGAGACTCCATCGTGAGACACACAGAAGCCCCCCTCACCAAGTTGGATAAAGAGAGGGTTACAGTCAGTTGTCTTTCAGAGGCCAGGATTTGCCAGTTCACACAGGCACTCAAGTCACTCAGCTACAAGTACAAGTACCAGTATGACTGAGACATAGTTCAAGTGGGTGTGAATGACCTCAGACATACCTCCCTGCACTATATGAAGACAGACATGGTGGACCTGTCTGAATACATGTTGCAGGCTGGTATGAGCTTTGCATTGAGCAGCATTCTATCCTCACCAAAAATGATACCAAAATACAAACAGAAAACAATTGACTTCAATAATTGGCTTAGCTACTGGTGTCTTTCCAGGGGGGTCCAGTATTTGTCAGCCTGAGACAGCATGATCAAAAGACCATGCTACTTTCCCAGAGATGGTCTGCACCTGTCACCGCTAGGCTTTCAAATACTGGCCAGGGCATTAGCCACCCTCATAGTGAGTTTTTTAGGTAGTGCCAAACCAAGACCTACCAACGTAACAAATTCTTCTAATGCCAAACTGAAGGTACTGCTGCTCAGTGCTAGGAGTCATAAAAAGAAACTGCATTCCATGGAAGCTCTCCTCACCCTGGAGAATGCTGATGTCTGTGCAGTTACAGAGACATGGTTCAAGGCTGTGCAAAGCAACCCAGCAATGCAAGGCTACAATACCTATCACACATTCAGACCACCCTCTGAAAAGGAAAAATGAAAGGAGGAGGTGTTTTCCATTTACATAAAAAACAATCACACCTTTAGATTGGTCAAGCAGGATGGCATGCTTGAGTTATTCCATCTTCAGTTAACCACAGGAAAAATCCCCCACCATATCATTGCTAGCTGCAGGCACCCAGCTGTAAACCATACTCTGCATACCTGAAATTGCTAGAATCACTTACCATTCAGCCCAGCACACTACTCATGGGCAATTTTAACCATCATTAACTAGGAAACATATGCAACCACTAACATGCAGGTTCAAAGATTCCTGGGCTTTATCGGTGCAAATGCTCTGGAACAGGTGGTCTGCACTCCCACTAGGGGCTTAAATATCCTTGAAATAGTACTCACAAACATTGGGGAGTATTGCACCCTCCCAGCATAATGTTTTCATTGGTAAGATTGCATCACAAACCGGTCTCCTTTCAAATAAATGTAATGGCAGAAACCCCATCAAACCCTAAAATCCTAAAAAAAAATTCCAAAGCAAATTACCTTCTATTAAGTGATTGGATAAGTCATTTTAAAGCTCCCCTAACCCCAAAAACATAGAGGCCTATGCAAAAGTATACATGAATGCCCTGTACAATCACTTAAACAACTGCATAGAAATGGCAGTAGCTGACCAAACTAAACCAAAGTCTAGCCGGAAAATCAAGACACCCTGGTGGACCCTTGGCATTAATAGACTGTACAGAAGAAGGAAGAAATTCCTGTCTAGAAGTAAGTGGAAGGGTGCACAACAGAAAAAAAATTAAAATAGCCTCCCAAGCAAAGAATAACCATAAAGCATTTTTTAGTTATGTTCAAAATCTTAAGGGAAACACTCAACAATCTGCTGAGTTGGCTGTAGGGGTCTCCTTCTAAATTTTGAAGTTTCAAAACTTGGAATGTCTTATGGTTGAGACCATAAGATCAAGGTTTTGAAATTCTGAATTGTTTAAATGGAAATCGCCGCACAGCACGGAATGGTATATTTACGATTTTCCTCGCTGTAGTGCAGTCTCAGAGTTGGTACATTTAATTAGCAGGGGGTGTGGGGGGGTGCAGGGGGCCTTGCTCCCTGCATAAATGTAAAAAAAGATTTTTGTTTTGTTTTTTTTTTATTTTTTTTTTTATTTACATTTCAAAGTTTTAAAACTTTGACCTTATGGTCTCGATCATAAGAAATTCAAAGCTTTGAAACTTCGAAATTTAGAAGTAAACCCAGTTACAGAATACCAAACCTGCTGACTGATAAATTCAGCTCAAATTTCACCCATTCATCACCTCCAGTCACTCCCCATAAAATACCCCCTATCATTCCTTTGCCTGTTATCATAGAAGAACAGTCATCATTGGACTCTCTAAAGCTAGAAAAATGGCATTAACGGGCCCTGACAGAGTCCCAGGGTGCCTATTAAACAGCTTGAAACCTGACCTAGCAGACCCACTCTAATCTCTATTTAACAACAGTCTCCAGACAGACTTTATCACAGTTAAGTGCATGGCAGCAACAGTCATCCCTCCGCACAAGAGGGGACCCTCAACTAACCCGGGAAACTACCGACCCAAAAGTCTGAATAGCTTCATATGCAATGATATGGAAAAGATAATAATTGACCTGATTAACAATGACATAGGATATCTCCAGACTCTAGACCCAGCACAGTTTGGCTTCAGTGAGTGAAGGTCCTGCCTGCTCAATCTGGTGGACTTCTTTGAGAAGGTCACCAAGGTCACAGATGAGGGTAAAACAGTGCATACCACCTACTTTGACCTAGCCAAGGCATTTGACACAATACCCTAGTCAGGTCATTATAGACAAACTAACAAAACTGGGCATAAACCTCTTTGTTGCCAGATGGATAGACAAATGGCTCATGGATAGGACACATGTTAGAGTTGGCAATCCACATCCAGCAAGAGGGCAGTCAGCAGTGGAGTACCACAGGGCTCAGTGTTGAGCCCCCTCTTGTTTGGATATACTTTTCAGATGACATGGCAAATATAGATGGCCTTTGGCTGGCCAACATTGATAATGACTGCAAGTTGGGGAAAATCTTGACTCCTTAAATGATGTTCATATCCTAAAAAAGGCCTGATGCCGACTAATGATTGCTGTCTGAGCCATGGCCTCAAACTAAATGCAAAGAAGTACATAATAATGCCCTCTGGAAAATCAAACACCCTTGCAAATTGCAGCATTGATGGCACTCCCCTAAGAGTGGACCCAGTGGTGAAAGATCTTGGTAATCAGATAGATAGTACTCTGAACTTTGACCACCATCTGTCCACAGTGGTGAGGAAACCTTTCTGTGTGGCTCAACTTATATGTCAGGGCATGGCATCCAGATCTAAAGATGTCATATTACTGGTGTGCTCGACCCTTATTAGACTAATAATCGAGTACAATGCACCCTTTGGCATGTACCTCACCAGGCGCCTATAGGTTTCTCACCAAAAAACTACAGGGTATAACCAACAGGCCATATGCAGACTGATCAAAAGCCCTATCACTGTATTCAGTTTCCTGCAGATTACAGTGGGATGATCTGTACCTGACCTACAAGGCAGTCTCTGACCCAGCCTTGATGGAAATATTACATATTCGCAAAACTAACTCCATGAGTGTTACTTGTTCCAAAATTTAAACTTGATGTCTGACATGAATAGATCATGCTGGAGAGATAGATATGTGTCCCAGAGATTGCCCCTCATCTGGAACAGGATTCCTATTCATGTGAAGCAGAGCTCTTTCCTGAACATCTTTAAGTGCTATCGGGACCAATGGATGGGAAATTGCAAATTCACTCCTGGGGTGACACTCATGTCCCTTATGGACAGAGGCAGTCAGTAAAAATGCTCAAAACCTCACTTGTTAACCTTTTCTTTGCTTTGTTTCCCCTAGGGATAGAAAACTGAGTAAAATTTGGGTAAAACTGACTTGGCTTGTAAGGGCTCTTGAGCTGTTAGCCTAGTGTGGCTGGAGTAGGGAATTGCAAGTGTGACTACTAGTGTAGTTCCATTTTACTGATGGAGACCAGAAAAACAAATGAGGTGTTGCCTGTGGATGAGCAGGACATCCTACTGACATCAGCCCTTTACTGAAGGGAGGGGCAGTTTGGCTCTGACTCCCATTGTGTATTCTACCCTGGGGATGTTAGTGGGCATGTTCAAGGGTTGGGAATTAGCAGAAACTCCTCACTGGCAGCAGTGGGATGCTGTCCCAGGGTCCTCAATCTCCTCAGTGGCCCCAAACATGACATGAGTCAGAATTAGCCCAGGTAAGGCTAAGGGAGGTCCTGTAGATCCAATGAACAATGAGACGAATGGGTGATAGCTGATGGTCAGCTGTGGAAAGCCAAAAAGAGAAGCAAACTAAAAGCAGGTGTCATCTAGTTTCCCCAGTGGAATTATCTGTCGATGTTAACCCATAACTGAGAGTGTTAGTAGCTTTCCATATCCAGGCATATTCATTCAGTGGTCCCCTCTCCGTCATCACCAGGATTACCACTTATCTGCAGAATGGGTGCCCCATTCATTTCACACATTTACAGTTGGCACCTTTTCAGATGCCTGATGTGGGACAATTTTAGGGAAACGTGACATTTTGCAGGACAAGCTATGCCTAAAACTAGTGCAAAGGACTCACTTCCCTTTGTTGCCAAAATAAAAGCTGTAATAGAATTTCATTTGTTTTTGATGTTTGATATCAAATTAATGTGTTCCAGATGCAAGAGAAGTGTATATCCAATGTTAAAAGAAACACTGGAAACATTTTCTTTTTTCTTCTAAAATCTCAGGACATTTGCCACTTTTCGACTTTTTACTCATGATAAAACTGCCCAAATAAGAACTGTTTTGTGTGAAGAGGTTCACATAGTAATGCTATATATATTCTGCAATCTGCATTAAGAAAATGGGTAGAAAACCTTAAAGGGAAAGAATAACATGTTTTTTGTATCACTGGACTGGATAGGTCAACAAATCAGGAAAGAACTGTACTTTATCCCAGCACTCCAGATATATTCTGAAGTCATTAATGTTACAGCAACAATATGTATTAAGGATTAAGGTTTGAAATTGCCATAATGGACAAGTCTGTTGCTATTTGCCTAATCTTAAAGTAAGATTTGTGTGCAAGGGATACAGCTGTTATTTTGAACATAGGTAGTGGCTGTGTACACTGCACATACTCAGGTGTGTGTGTGTGTGTGTGTGTGTGTGTGTGTGTGTGTGTGTGTGTGTGTGTGTGTGTGTGTGTGTGTGTATGTGTGTGTGTGCCTGATTTGGGGAGGAGATATGTGTGTACATATGTATACTGGTCGAGTTATGGATATTTGCCATAATGCTTAGTGTCAACAGTTTAAAAATATATAACCAAAACAGAGATAAGAGAGCATAACAGGAACTTGAGAGAACTATGGAAAATAGCAAGGTGTCCAGCCTTGTCCAATTAAGTAACAATACATATGCCTGCATTTTTATGAAATAAATCTAATTTTCAATTGATTTCTGAGTAGTGATGATGTAATAAGGTCATCAGCATATTGTGAGTACAGATTTTCAGCCTCCTAATGTACATCTATTAGACAGCTAGAAAGAACTGTCATTAAATAACATGTTTGCAAAACTGCATCAAAGGAAGGTTTTAGGGCCATTCTGGTGGAGCAGAGGAATAAAACCCTGACCACAGCTCAAGTGATTTGGGTTCAATTAGCAGCTCATGTGCCTGATAGAAAGGCATGGAGGGATGAGTGCTACCATTCCTGGTGGGTGGTTTCATGGGCATCTTCTGTGATGACCCTTTATAAAGGCTGGTGACATTACAATAAGGAGGAGTAGGCCAAAGGGGGGAATATGGTGTGGGACAATGCTGAGCTGCCATGGAGGCAGGGGGATACACCACACATCCCTATTGAACACCTGCCCTTTGGTCATACTATATGGAACCAAGGGAGTGGAAGCAACAGGACAGGGCATAAAATAAGACCTCCCCTCGGTTTGTGAATGGTCAGACCTCCTAGAATGCCCTTAAGTTCTATGTTGATACCAACCCTACCACAGAAAGTCTGGAGGGGTAAAGGATAAAGCCAGGGATGCAAAAAAATATTTAGAGGAAAAATCCCAATGCAGTGAGTGAACGTCTGGCTATTAGTCTGCAAAACAAAGCATGTAGGTAGCTGGCAAAGCATGCTGCTTGACTGTATAGTTACACATTTCATTAACAAAAGGCCTTAGGAAAATGGTTTGAATATTTTCTTAACAGGTGCAGATGGCCAAACAGTATTATTTATAAAACAAATGCAGGTAAATATGAAAACAGGTAATCTACATGGTATCCCCAAAGTCTTGAACAACCCACTAAACAAGTACAGTGGGTCCAAAAACAAAACAGTGTAAGAAACTTCTCTGTGTGGAAGATTTTCAATTAATATATATCTAATTAATTACTATGCATTAATTAAGATCAGATAATGGTAGCAGAAATAGCTAACTTAAACTCATCCTAAGTCAAAAAATAATAAAAAAATATATTTTGAAATATTGTACAGAATTATTAAGTATGCAAAAGTAATTCAAGTAGGGTAGACAGTCTGTTTCCAGTCGAAAATCCTTTATTAAGCACACAGACTAAATATAAAACAGCTTACAATCAGCTGCAGAGAAAGTGTCAGTCAGAAGCAAATGTAGGTCAAACACATTTAATGCCCTAACATGTCTATACTAAAATAAGCTAAAATGATCACATTTAAATTATAAATAAAAACATGTTATCAAGTTTAATTGTATGTTACAGTGGCCACTGCAACTTACACATTCAAGAGTACCACCATGCAGTCTTTATTTAGACAGATTCCTTGTTGTTTTAAGTCTATTAGCATTTTTTTTTCATTTCAAAGGACAACTGCAGCTTTTGCTTTTGTTATTAAGTATTTTTAGACATTCATTATCTCAGCATCAAAGTAACTGGTACATACAGTACACATGCTACAATAAGTTACAGTTAGGCGCAAAAAATATATATACTGAGGCAATCCATCAGCTTATAACTAGAAAACACAATATTTTTTCTTTTTTTTCCAGTTCTAAGACGACATATATGCATCTGTTTCTGTTTTGACCTGTCAGTAAGCATTTGAGTGAATTAGCCTTTTTTCTCTGTTCTCATGCATTCCTCACCATGCTGCATTTTCTTAAGGTGTCTGTTGTCTGCTGCCCTTGAATACCGCAATAGCTTTGCATTCTTCATGTAAGCTTTCACCGCAAGGAGAAAGCAACTGTTGCAATTTATTGAAAAGTGACAGCAGTGTGGGAATGGAGTAGTCCCCAAACTCATCTATTCTAAAAGTCCCCTGAGATGCCGGTGAATGTTGAAGACTCAGAAGAAACCGATTCCTCTACCTGCCTACGCACAAAAACTAGAGGGTCGACTGCAGTGAACTATTAATACCATTCTTGTGACAGATGCTAAGGGATTATCCTGACATGACTGTCCAGATTCATGTGGAAGAATCAGTAGGTGGAAATGTTTATTCCCATAAGGATAGAACTGCAGGACCTTGGAGAGAACATCATTGGCTTGGGTCATTGTCTGAATGGAAAGATCTTTTGAAAAACTTTTATGTGTAGTGACATTCAACTTACTAGGACTAGCTTTTCAGATTTAAGTATTTTTAATGAAGCCATCAACAGAAAGATACAAAGTTAATCTAGGCATAACTCCTTTATTTTATTTCACCTCACAAAATAGTGTTCCTATTCTTATTTACAGTGCTGGTTAAGGTAACAGGAAGGCAAAGCTGCCATGATATTTAGTGCTACATGGCACACATTACAATTTAGTCATAAATAAGAAAACTGTCCCCTCACATTTAACATCTCTTACTTTAGTTTACTTTATGATGACACAGTCTCCTAAAAGTTTCATGTTAATACTTGTTAAATAAAGTATATGCTGCTGAGCTGAGCAAAAAAATGTATATTAATTCTGAAGGATTCATCAAATATTTGTTTTATACAAATAGAAAGATATGCAATCAAAACAACCTTTTGCAAGCAGTCTGTTTTTTGCAATTCTTTATATTATGCTCAATTTTGGAAATGGTATCAATAATGAAGATTCTTAAAGGTCTAGAAATTCCTTAGGGCACAGTCTTATATGTGAATGAGTGCGTGTTTGTGTATAACAAGCCAATGAGACATACAGTCCTGACAAATGCAACATCCAGTGCGTGACACACATACAATACTGTTGTTTGTTACCTGCAGTGACCCAGAAGCATTCTAGACTAGAGCATCATTTACAAGCCATATCTTCAACTCAGGGGTTTAAGCCTATGTACTACTAAACTGTATCATCCTGCAGTCATGACAATGGCTGTTTTAGTTTTTTTTTTATTACAAACTGTAGAAAACTGGGAAAGTAACACAGTTATTCTGGGTCACCCATGAAACCTGGTAACCTTCTTAGACAGAGGCATCTGACTAACTAAGGGAACCAGGTACTCATGCCTAGCGGTATTACATTGTCAGCAACTCTTAAAAAAAAAAGACAATATTCCAAAGCAGACTGTCATATTTGTTTAGTCCTTTCATTCTACAGTCAGTTTTAACTAGTAAATCTTCGAAGAATGTAAATGTGTGTTTGATGTGTGTGTGTGTGTGTGTGTGTGTGTGTGTGTGTGTGTGTGTGTGTGTGTGTGTGTGTGTGTGTGTGTGTGTGTGTGTTTGTGGGCAGGGAATACTAGTTTGTGTCTTGAAAAATCTGAAAGTTACAGCTTCCACTCACTGTTTCTCAAAGCATATTTACTTCTTAAATAATTGGACTACATTTATTAATTTGATTATGCTGGTATAGTCCATATACCTTCTTATCATACCCAGCCATGAAAGAGTTTAACATAAAAATGTTAAGCTTATATCTATTCTCCTGCATGCCACTTTGCATGGATCCAAATGACTGTGGTTCTAGCAACATGGTGCAGGATGCGACAGGAGCTACCAGTTAAACTCTCTTTTACCATGTTATGATTTTAATTACAGAGCATAACATTAAAAATTACACTTGTTCTTACAGCTTAGATTACAAGGTCCACTGCCTGCCATTTCTGGCAATCTATGTTAATCAAAGTTGAGAGTGAAAATTTTTTGATTATATGAATATATTAGTAGTGCAAACTTGAGCCATTGACACATTGAGAGAATGGAACTTCCTAACAATGCTTAATTCCATTGTCAGGGAAACCCTTTGAAAGCACTAGCTGCTGGTTTAAAAAAAAAAACCACAGTACAAAACAGCTGTTTCTATGTTTCTGATGGCATATTCGCAGCTAAAAGATGCCAAATAAGTGTAACTAAAGAATTTCTGTTTCTGGAGCAAGTAAACGGCTGCATACTCTTCACATTATGAAGAAATACATTTCTTCTCACTTTTCTGTTATTGGGACAACACTTTAAATGTGGTTGCTGAGCTCCGAATGCAGTGTATTTTCATGTCTTTTAAGTGTTAATGTAAACATATGTGTGTAACATAGTTAAATGGGTAATATTTAAAAAAGATGTAACTTCTACATTTTACACACACATGTTTAGATTTACACTAAATTCGGAGCTCAGCAACCGCATTTAAAGTGGAGCCCTGATAACGGAAAAGTACCGTAATTTCTAATTAGAAAAGAAAGTTCCAAGGGCTGCCTTCCCATTCCCCTTTGAGACTACACCTTTTTCAGTCAGTAACAATGTAGTGTTCAGCTACAGAAAATATTCATCACTGCTATTCTACCCTTACAGATTTCTATGAAACACTGAATTTGAACCCACCAGTTTGCTCACTGGAAACTAAGACATTTTTGCTATGGCATGCTGCAAATGAAAAATAGTATATATTTTTTTCTGGTGAAATACCTCCTGTTGCAAAATTATTCCTGAAGGGCATAATCCTCTAAACAACCAAGTGATTTGTGTTGGTTCTTCAGATAGTCTAGTAGTGGGACTGACGTGGTAGGCCAGTACTGTCAGCCATCATACGGATAAGCTGAGGACGTTGGTTCTTCAGATAGTCTAGTGGTGGGATTGACGTGGTAGGCCCGTACTATCAGCCATCATACGGATGAGCTGAGGATGTATACAGTACTTACCAATGTGAGCCTGTTTGTTCAGCTATTCTGATTCATGCAAAGTACTTCTTCATACCTAATGTGAAGTCCAACTTTAATGGAGGAACCAAGCAAAGAAGTGAGATCTGTTGCTGACAGCGTATGAAACTGCAACCATTTTGTGACTGATACAGTAGTACCAAAGGACTCCAAGCCTGGATCAGATAGTTGAAGTGAAGCTGGAGTGCACTGCATACATGGCACATAGATAACAGGTAATAAAAACCAAACCACCAGTCTGATCGAACAATGAAGGAAACCACCAGCAATAGCGAAAAACACAGTTTAATAACGTTTTCGTCTGGAAAGACTTCTTCAGAATGAAATAAAATGCACGCAGCAGCATCCCCTTATATATCAAATCAAAATAATTACCTAATAAAACAATCAATTACTTAAAGGCACTATCAAAAGGAATACAGTCATTTAAAGGCACACATCTAATAACATAGACAGTTCATTTTAAAATCTTCAGTCTTCTATTCTTCAGAAAACATTTAATATTCACTGAGTCATTTAAAAATGTTTTGTTGTAAACTAAATTTAAGTTATGTTTTTTCTAGTATGGAATTTAATAAATGTCTGTTTGCCAAACCAAGTACCATTACTCCCTCCTTAACTAACACCTTAACATGTTTTTGAAAATTGTTGCACTGAAGACATCAGACAACTTGTTCATACTAAGGTACATTATATGTTTTGTAATCTTACTAGAGCTCAAAGAACAGCCTTAAAAGATTTGAGGTCTTTAAGCCACCTTCGGTTTATGAAAGCCAATAAGCGAGTGGTGCTGGTAATTTTTTAACAAGATAAATATGTCAACTCTATGGAAAATATGCTAAGCATTAAGACTGAATATTCATTAGTTAGTCAACAGCTGGTTTTTAAGGCATATCACAGTATACGTTCTATTTTATATGATCTGTGGGTCAATAGGTATATTACTAATGACATATATGATTTTATGTTAGTTGAACATCCACTTTTGGGGACCATGTTTGGTATCCCCAAAATTCACAAAAATCTTGAACCCCCCATTTAGACCCATAGTATCTTCACCTAATTCAGTCACAGAAGGTATTTCTTTAGTAGTTGACTATATGTTAAATCCACTAGTCCAAAAATTAGGTTAATTTATTAAGGACTCATGGCATTTTTTGATTCGATTAGGACTTTTAGTTCTGTATATTCCTTTGATTCTAAGAAGAACATTTTGTTTACAGTGGATGTCCGATCATTGTTTACGAGTATCCCCCATGACCAAGGGGTTGATTTTGTTAGACAGTTCTTGGGAAATGTAGCCCACCTTCATTCTGACAGCATATTTGTTTTATCCACCTTAATAGAACTAATGCTTAATAACAATTATTTTCTATTTAACAAGAACATTTACAAGCAGTTAAGAGGGGTAGCTATGGGGTCCACTGCAGCCCCAACTTACGTCAATCTAGTTCTTGGGTGGTGGGTGCATAGTGTTCTCAGACCTATTATGTAGCAATATCATGTAATTTTTTTATGGCAGATATGTGGATGATTTGTTTTTTATTCTGGAAGGTGGCATAGACCAGGATAATTCTTTTTGTGATAGTATTAATAATTCCAGTGATTTTTGAAAATTTGTAATGGAGAATGCTGGGCTATCAGTGCATTTTTTGGATGTTACCCTGACTTGGGATACTTCTAATAATTGTTTAACAAGTGGAATACATAGGAAGGAGACTTTTGTTAACAGTTATTTGCATTATTTGAGCAACCATCCTGTTTTTATGAAAAATAACATACCGAAGGGTCAGTTTATTTGTGCTTCACGAATGATTTCTGAAGAAGCTGATTTTGAATCAGACGTCAGCTTTATACAGAATATGTTTTTGGTTAGAGGTTACCCCTCAGATCTACTTGGCAAATTAGCTAATGAAATTAGAACAAGAAGGGCTACTGATTTTCCACCGATTTTGAAAAATGGTTTTACTACTATTACAAATAAGCCACATGGAGTCACAGGTGTTAACAATTCAAGTTCTAACAGCACTAACACAAATACCTTTGGTACTTCTTGTATTTTGGATATGTCTGTTGATGCATTTAACATCAGGTCCATTATTACTAGAAACTGGAACATCTTATGTGGAAATAGCGAATTAATACAAGTTGTAGGTGATAGAACCAATTTTGTATATAAAAAAAACTGACTGTTTAAAAAAATGTTTACAATTTGACTCCATATATAAAAGTACCCCTGACAACAGCAGATGCTGTAAGGGGATGTATAAATGTGTTTTTTGTTCATGTCATTTTATTTTAGGGGAACCCTGTATTGATTTACCCTGTTTGAATAGGACACTTCCCATTGATGGTGTATACAATTGCAATACTAGTGGCATAGTCTATCTTGCTGTTTGTTCTGTGTGCAATGAATTTTATGTAGGTATGTCCATACGACCACTTAGTAAAAGAATTAAAGAGCAGTATTATTGCATTAGAACTAAGAATATCAACAATGCTCTATTTAAACATTCCATTACATGTAGTGTTTTTAAAAAGTTTCTGTTTGCTGTTTTGGAACATGTAGTTAGAAATATAAGGGGGGGTCCTATAAGGACCAACTGGAACAAAGAGAAACTATGTGGCAGCTCAGGTTAGAGGCTGACAAACAAACCTGGTATAAATGACTCAGTGAATATTAAATGTGTTCTGAAGAATAGAAGACTGAAGATTTTAAAATGAACTGTCTATGTTATGTTATTAGATGTGTGCCTTTAAATGACTGTATTCATTTGCTAGTGCACTTTAAGTAATTGATTGTTTTATTAGGTAATTATTTTGATTTGATATATAAGAGGATGCTGCTCTGTGCATTTTATTTCATTCTGAAGAAGTCTTTTCAGTCGAAAGCAATATTAAACTGTGTTTTTCACTATTGCTGGTGGTTTCCTTCATTGTTCGGTCAGACTGGTGGTTTGGTTTTTATTAGTTTTTCCTGTCCTGCTGCTTCATCCTTGGGACTGTTGCTTTTCCACATAGATAACAAGTAAAATAATGTGTGAGAAGCCATTGATAAGAGTAATGTGAGATTTGAGGATGCTACTTCATAAGTCAACATCTTCCCACAGCACTAACTTCAAACTTATAATGCATAAGGTAGTGAACTCGTTAGACTTCTGGGACAAATGCCTTGCACCAAAGGGATTATCAAGTCCTTTGCCTCCTTCTGGACACTATCAAAACTGTACAGTACAGACCTGAACTTTGGATGGTTCCTCTGAAACACAGCTTTATGTATATACGCTGTTCAGATGCCAATGTACATCAGCCCAGTGCCCAGGACTAGAAACTATAATAGATTAGACTACACATATAATTTCCACCAAAATAGTAACAATTAAATCACAGTTCACCATTTGACCTATTTCTACTGAGCTTTACCTGTTACTGAAGTGCGATTTTGAATGCTAATAAATTCTGTACCACTCCTTTTCATTAATTACAATATTGAAGGTCTGCTATATTACAAGAAGATGATGTAACTATGTGTGCTGTTGTCACAAGGACCACCGTGGTATTGGTTAGAAAGGACAGCAGCCATAGGTGTTCACTGTAGAGCATAACGGCCTTCATGGTCGAGTGTACAGCAGGGAGGGTGGCCTAATGGTTAAGGTGTTTGCTTACAAACACAAGGTGCAGGGTTTGAGTCTCACAAGGGATAATTGACTAAGCTTAAAATGGCTCACAAGGGCAGTTAGCTTAGTACTAATCTATGAACCTATGAACCTAAGAGTGAGAGCTTGGGATTGAGGCATGACATTTGTACATAGATTAGAAACAAACTGGCCAGAAAATGTTTAATCTGATCAAATACTGAAGGAAAGCATCAGTTGGAATAAAGAAGGTTATGCTGAATCTCTACTAAGGGACAATGAGAGTAGAGACAAACTGAACAAGGTGTCACGTCACTTTGTGGGTCACATCATTTCCAGTACAAAATGGCTAAGGTCATCATTGCTGTGACACTGACTCCCTGGTATATGTAAACAGTGCAGTATAAAGAATTACATTTGTTTGAGTGCTTGCCATTCAAGAAGATTTGGAAAGTGGACTGCCTGCAAGGGAATGCTTACTAAAGCAGGGTACTGTAGGTGATATGTACACAGTGGAGTTAGGTGATATGTACACAGTGGAGTTAGGTGATATGTTCACAGTGGAGTTAGGTGATATGTTCACAGTGGAGTTAGGTGATATGTTCACAGTGGAGTTAGGTGATATGTACACAGTGGAGTTAGGTGATATGTTCACAGTGGAGTTAGGTGATATGTACACAGTGGAGTTAGGTGATATGTTCACAGTGGAGTTAGGTGATATGTTCACAGTGGAGTTAGGTGATATGTTCACAGTGGAGTTAGGTGATATGTACACAGTGGAGTTAGGTGATATGTTCACAGTGGAGTTAGGTGATATGTTCACAGTGGAGTTAGGTGATATGTTCACAGTGGAGTTAGGTGATATGTACACAGTGGAGTTAGGTGATATGTTCACAGTGGAGTTAGGTGATATGTTCACAGTGGAGTTAGGTGATATGTACACAGTGGAGTTAGGTGATATGTTCACAGTGGAGTTAGGTGATATGTTCACAGTGGAGTTAGGTGATATGTTCACAGTGGAGTTAGGTGATATGTTCACAGTGGAGTTAGGTGATATGTTCACAGTGGAGTTAGGTGATA
>NC_056725.1:1394585398-1394625398 GCF_019279795.1 Protopterus annectens
TGTGGGATTCAGTGACAACTCCTAATTTGCAATCATCTGCAAATTTAGTCAGCCAGAGACCACTGACATTGACCTTGACTTCAGAGCAGTAAATGCCAAAAAGGAGTGGTCCAAGGACTGATCCCTGAGGGACTCCACTTGTGACTGACCTATTTGTAGAGGTGGACTCCCCAATCTAACTTCCTGGGTCCTGTCTGTGAGCCAGTTGGCTATCCACTGGATGACATACAAGTTTGTACCTATTCTCTTGAGTTTATCAACAATGCCCAACTGGGGTATTGTGACAAATGCCTTGACCAGATCAAGGTAGGCAGTGTGAACCATTTTGCCCTCATCCATTGCTTTGGTGACCTTCTCAAAAAAGTCCACCAGGATGAGTAGGCATGATCTGCCCTTGACAAAATCAAACTGAGTTGGGTCCAGTGTCTGGAGGTTTACTATATCCCTATTGATCATTTCCATGATAATTCTTTCCATGGCTTTGCATATAAGACCAGTGAGACTTATGGGTCTGTAAGTTGCCCACCTTTGTGCAGAGGTATGACTGTTGCTGTTCACCATTCATGAGGCATGAAGCGTGTTTGGAGGCTATAGTTAAATGGCAATTCCAGAGGCCCTCATAGGTCATGTTTCATGCTATTTAGAAGGCATACTGGGATATTGTCTGGGGCAATTGATGCAGTGTTTTTGGCCTTACAGAGAGCTATTCCCTAGTGATAGCAGGGGGGTTATATTTGATGGTATTTTCTGAGGGAAGGTTGAGGGGGAGAGAGGGGTAAAGTTGGAGCTAAATTTATCAGCCAGTAGGTCTGCTATATCTTCTGGCTCAGTATAGGTGACTCCATTTACAATGAGCTCTGCACACATGTGTGTATTGCCTTGGAGGTTGCTGACATACCTAAAGACAGTTATGTGGTTGTCCTTGGCCTGGGAGGCCAAATTTACCTCAAATTTGGCTTTGGTAAACTATTTGTCCTCTGAGATATCTGTTTAGTTTGAAGAGAGTGCATTTATCCTGCTAGATGCTGCACCTCCTAATTTTTGCCATGATTTTCTTCTTTCTGTTATACAGCCTACTGATTTTGTGATTCCACCAGGGTGGCTTGTTTTTTTGAGTTAGTTCTGTACTTCTTCCTGGTGGGTACAGCTGCATACACAGCTATTAGCATACTTGTGCAGGGTTTCTGTGAACAGTTCTGCATAAGCAGCAATGTTCTCAGGGTTTATCGGGGGGGGGGGGCTTGACATTTTTCCTATCACTTAATAGCAGGAGGTTATCCTTAGAGTAGATCCTGAATATTCCAGGTTTAGCTGGGGGGTCCAGGTATTATTTTTACTTCAAAGGAGACCATTTTGAGGTCTGACCTTATGAGAGAAGAGATTACAGTAGGGGGTGTGCACCACTCTCCCATATTAATGAGGACCAGATCCAGTATGGCTGCACCCCTGGTTGGTGTATTGACTATCTGGTTCAGGGACTTTGTGTTTGCAAAATCCAGGAATCTCTGTGTCTGTACGTTTGGTGTCGTATAGGATTCCCATTTAATAGTGGGGTATTTGAAGTCACTCATGAATATGGTATTGGGTTGGATGGTTAGTGTTTCTAATAAGTTTAAATACACTATATGGGTTTCCTGGGCCATAGAGAGGGACCTATAGGTGGCAAGGAAGTGGTATTGGATTTTGCCTATGGTAATTTGAACATGGCACAGCTCAAGTGATTGTCCTGTTTAACCAGCCTTGAGGTGCATTTATTTTTGATGTGAATAGAGACACCTCCACCTTTAGGCCCCGTCTGTGTAGTAGCTGGTCTAAATGTGTGGAAGGCGTTATAACCTTGCACTGTTGGTGTGCTGTCCGTGGCTTTAAACCATTTCTCAATGACTGCACAAACATCAGCATTCTCTAGGGTGAATAGAGTTTTTAAGGAGTGGATTTTTTTCTTTAGACTCCTACCCCTGAGCAGTAATACCTTTAGATTTTCTTGGTTTTGATTTGCTATGTCAGAAGTACTTTCAGTTTGGCATTGCCTAAACAAGACACTATGGGGGAAGACAATGTTTTAGCTAATATTCAAAGCCTAGAGGGAAGAGGTGCAAACCATCCCTGGCAAAGCAGCATAGTCTGTTGACCATCTCCTTCCATGCTGACAAATATTGCACCCCCTTAGAAATCACCAGAAACTAAGCCAATTATTAAAGTTAATCATCTTTTGTTCATATTGTGGCATCATTCTTGGAGAAGGTAAAATACTGCTCAATGCTCTCTCTCACTCTCTCTCTCTATAGAGAGAGAGAGAGAGTCAAATCACAGAAGTACATGAACACTGCCAAATAGTGCTCAGAATCGCAATACAACACAGAAAAATAATTTCAACACAAATGTAGTCCAAAAACAAATATAATTCCAAATTCAATAAGTTCTTCAGATTCACAACAGACTTAAGTTTTCACCATATATATGAATGGGGAGCAGGAGGGCTTGCTCTCCCTTGCAAAAATTATGTTTTTTGGGGGGGGGGGTTCATAGGTTCATAGGTAGGTACTAGGCTATTGGCCCTAGGGCCTATATAAGCCTAGACAAAAAGGTACCCTGACTTTCCCCACCCAGGAAAATTATTTTCCTGTGCCACTGTCGAGCAGAGCCAGAGAAGTGATCCCCAGGGTGAATTTCCCATTTCCCATCCAATCATCAAGATTTTTCTTGAAGAGTGCTAATGAGAAGCTTTGTTTGATATAGATAGGTAGTTTGTTCCAGAGTATGGAAAGTCTCTGGGACAGGAATCTATCCCTCCAGCATGTTTTGTTTATTGTGGTGACAAGGTTTAGGTCCCTAGAGCGCGTAACTTGGAGGGATTGGGATTTCTTTAAGTGGAGCATATCCAACAGCTCCAGGTTTGACATAGCTTTGTATGTTAGACAGAGATCGCCTCTGAGTAGGCGATATGCGACGGAGTAAAGCTGGAGATTTTTGAGACGGTCTGCATAGGGCATCTGTTTGAGGCCAGTAATCCTCTTTGTGAGGTATTTCTGTGGCTTTTCCAGTTGTTGTAGATGTCTTGTGAGGTACATGCCAAAAGGGGAGTTGTACTCTATAATGGGTCTAATGAGTGACAAGTAGAGGGGAACAATGAACTCTTTTTTCATGGATGAGAAACCTTTTGTGATGAGGTGTGCCATGTAGAAGGATTTCCTGACTACTGTGGTGATGTGATTATCAAAGGGGAGACTACTGTCCACCTGTGTCCCAAGGTCTCTTATCACACTTTCGGTGTTAAGTTTACTACCGCCTATGTGGTAGTTCATGGGTGCAGAGTTTTTACCAAAGGGGATGACAATGCACTGTTTGGCACTGAGCTTGAGGCCATGGCTTTGACACCAGGCATCTGTCTCAGTGAGGCCCTTTTGTAGGATGTCCACATCATTAGGAGTTTTGATTATGGCTCCTAGTTTGCAGTCATCTGCGAACTTTGTTAGCCAAAGACCTTCTGTGTTAGCCTGTACTTCAGAGAAGTAGATACTAAACAGGAGAGGACCCAGGACTGAACCTTGTGGTACTCCACATGTCACTGGTTTGAAGTTGGATTTAGAGTCTGCTACTTTCACAGTGTGGATTCTGTCAGTGAGCCAGTTGGCAACCCATCTTGTGACATAGGGATTTATACCTAGTTTAGTGAGTTTATCTATAATTCCAGAGTGGGGGATGGTGTTGAAAGCCTTGGTGAGATCTAGATAGGCTGTGTGAATCACCTTACCCTCATCTACAGCTTTGGTGACTGCTTCAAAGAAGTCTGTCAGGTTTAGGAGACATGATCTGCCTTTTACAAACCCAAACTGGGTGGGGTCCAGAGTTTAGAGATTATCAATGTCTTTGTTTCTAATTTCCATTATGATATGTTCCATGGCCTTGCAGACCAGGCTCATCAGGCTAATGGGGAGGTAGTTCCCGGGGTCTGTGGTGGATCCGCCTTTCTGGAGTGGGATAACCATCACTGTGCACCATTCAGTGGGCACAAAGCCTGAGGTGAGGCTATGATTGAACATGATACTTAGGTGGGGTGCCAGTTTGTTCTGTAGTCCATTTAGAACGCAGCCTGGGATGCTGTCAGGTCCCATGGATTCTGTGTTCTTGGCTTTGGAGAGTGTGGTTTTTACCTGTGCAGCCGTGATTACAGGAATTTTGCATTCTTCTGGTATAGAGATGGGCCCTTTAGGGGTGAGGGGGGTAAAGTTAGCACCAAATCTATCTGCCAGGATGTTGGAAATATCAGTTGGCTCTGTATATTTAGTGCCATTGTGCTGTACCTCAGAGCAGATATGAGTGTTGCCGTTGAGATTCTTGACATAGCTATAGAATGCTTTGTGGTTGTCTTTAGAATCAGTGGTTATTTTGTTTCGGGAATAGCTTTGGGGGATTTTATGCGGGATCTCAGCTTCTTACTGAGGCTGACCAGGGAGTTCCTCCAATCATGGGATTTTACTCTTTTTTTGCAACAGTTTCTTTCTTCTGTTGTAGAGTTTGTTTATGGCAGAGGACCACCAGATTGGCTTCATTTTTTTGGAGGATAGCATCTTGGTTCTGTTAGTGATAGCATGATCCATGCACTTGTGTAAGTGCTTATAAAGTGCAATTGTGTAGGATTCAGCAGTCATACCTCTATTGTCCATCTGCATGGGTGTTGTGAAGTTTGCCACTTCTGTCTTAAGAAGCATGAAGTTGGCTTTAAAGAAATTTTTTATGGTAGTTTCCCTAAAGGGGGTGGGGGTGGGTTGTGGATGTCTAGGGTGATTAGCTTGTGGTCGGATCTGACCAATGAGGAATCGACCTTTAGTGTGGAACACCAGTCACCCATGCTGGTAATGACCAGGTCTAGGATATTGCTGCCCCTGGTGGGGGTGTGGATAAGTTGATCCAAGGCACTGGAATTTATGAATTCCAGAAAACATTGAGCAAAAGAGTTGGTACATGAGTAGTTTTCCCAGTTAATGGTGGGGTAGTTGAAATCGCCCATTATTAGGGTGTTGAGTTGTACCCTAATATTTTCCAGTGTATCAAGAAATGAGGAGTGAGAATCCTGGGGCATGGTGGGGGATATGTAGCAAGCTACAATTTGGATTGCAGTCTTGCCCAGAGTTAGTTGCACTTGGATAATCTCGGATGCATTATGCTGAGCAACTAGGCTGGAGGTGTGGATATCCTTAATGAATATGGACACGCCTCCACCTTTAGTGTTTTGGTCCAGGTTAGGTGACCGAAAGGTGTGGTATAAATTATAGCCTGGTAATGCAGGGGTGCTCTCTGGAGCCTTGAACCAGGTCTCTGACACTGCACAGATGTCAATGTTCTCCATTTTAAGGAGTGCCTCATGTGAGTGCATTTTGAGGTTTAGACTTCTAGCATTAAGTAGCATTACCATCAGATTTTGCTTGCTTGTACCTGTTACGGTGGTGAATTTGTCATTTGAACCTTGCCTAAAAAAGGCACTATAGGGGTGGCAAGAGCCTTAGCCAGTATCCAGAATCCCAAGGGTGACAGGTGCAGGCCATCTCTGGCAAAGCATCGTGGTATGTCAATAATGTCATCCCAAGCAAACAGATACTGGATCCCCTTAGAATGACACCAGAAGCTTAGACAATTGTTGAAGTCAATCATTTTGTCCTTGTACTGCGGTATAATTCTGGGCGATGGCAGGATGCTACTCAGGGCTAGGGTCATACCTGTCTGGGCTAGAAGATCAGAGAGCTCTTCCATGTCTCTTTTCATGTAGTCCAGGGAGGTACGTCTCAGGTCATTCACACCAACATGGGCAATGACAGAGTCATATTTGTACTTGTTGCGGAGTGACCTGAGTGCATGGGTTATGTGACGGATCCTGGCACCGGACAGGCAGCTGACAGTAACCTTCTCCTTGTTTAGCCTGGTGAGTGGGACATCAGTGTGCCTGACTACAGAGTCACCTATTGTGTGTTGGGTACGTTGTTTTGCCTTATGGGCCGTGGTTTATTGGCACAATGAGTCTGTGGGCTATGTGTCATTTGGGTTGTGTTGGGGGGTTGTGGTTGCTTGCGTTTCTGCTTTGGAGGTCTCTGTTGCTTGAGCAAATTATTATTGAGAGCCTCCACGAATGTTTTTGTGTTTCTATGTGTGGATTTTGGTGGTGTAGGTTTTGAGGGACTATGTGATTGGTGTGGTGTGGTGCAAGTGTTTACCTTCTCGTCTTGACTGTCTAGTCCGATCTTGACTGAAGAGAGCTTTGCTTCCAGTTTGGCTATATAAGTGCATCTCTCACAGGTTGTAGTGCTGGGTGGTAGGAGGAGAGGGTTGTCTGTGTACATGAGGCAATTGCTGCATTGTCCCAAGCTGCCCAGATTCATCAGGTAGACAGGAGAAATCACTGGGAGCTTACCCTTAGACATGCCTGGATGGGTGCTTATTTATTAAGTACTAAAACTGTTTTCCTCTAGATAAGTGAGGAAAGTTGAGTGCTGTAGTAATTAGTAGCTTGTTTAGTGCTTACAACGAGTTCTGAACAAGTGCTGAGCTCAAAGAAACAGATTTGAGTGCTAAAACTAAAAAACTGACTAGTTCTAAATTTGAAGAGCAGATTTTATGGTGATGGGAATAGTTTAACCCTAACTAAGCGGCGATGCATAAAGTGTATTTTTTTTAACAGTAGCAAATGAGCAAACTCATTTAAACAAATTAACCAATTGACCAATAAGAGCTAAAAACTAAGCCCCGTTCCAGCAATCATTGATCAGACAAGTTCTAACTGTACACTCCTGCCACTAGGGTGCAGGGGAACCTTCTCCAAAAAAAGATGGCCTGGATTAATGCTCAAGTTATACAAACAAAGCTAGATTCAGCAGGTCTGAATCTAGTCTATGCTACAGCAAACAAGGTGTACCAATTATAGTTCAAATAAGCAGGCACAATAAACCTCTAACCAGAAACTCCCAGCTCAGAAGGGCAGAATCTAGCCTTTCCTCCCACAAGAGTGCAGACCACACCTTCTTAATGTAAAATCACTGGTCTGAGGCCCAGGTGCATAAACCAAAGGCTTAGAATAACAGTTACAATTTAATCTGGCTACTAACAAGCAGTAATAAATACACCAGAATAAATGCAATTAAGTACTTTTAAGAACAGGCAGCAAAAGCAAAATAAAGTAGTAAAGTAGGAAGAAACACAAATACAGTAAAAGCAGATGAATAAAGTATATTTTTTTATGTATAACAATAGAACTAATTACATATCTATTCTGGTAAACAGTTTTTTCATGTGTGATCTTGATACACAATGATTCATTTGTGCTTCTTTTTTTCCATAAATGTATTAAATAGTTATCCAGGTCCATATATGAAACTGTACTTGGCATATGTGGCTTCTTTTTTTCCATAAATGTATTCAATAATTATGCAGGTCCATAAATGAAACTGCACTTGGCCTATGGGACTTACCTGTTATTGATGGAATAGCATGCTAAATGCATGCCGCATCTCCAATTGGGCTCACTTATCACCAGTACCACAGCAGATCTCTTTGTTAAATTGTTGTACCATATGCTTAATCTTTTTTATCTGCATCACTTGTTCAGCTTTTAAATGTGTCTCTTGAATCAGTGTTTCTTCCTGCCTAGTCCTAATATAGTTTAATGCTTTCCTATGCTTAACATAAGCATCCATATCATTTATGTTTATAAGACAAAATCTTTCTTTCCTCCTTGTATTGCAATATGAATGCGTCTTACCTCACTGTCATTACAGATGTTGCCCAGTGCATGAACAACAGAAGGTTATGTATATTTATGGGACATCCAAAGAAAAAAGGAAAAATGAAGTTAAAAAAGGAGTGAAGAGAAAACATGAGAACAGTAAAATAATCTATATGTATAGATCCATGATTAATCCAAAGTGGGGGGGTTATTTTGCATATGCCGAGGTTGAATAGCACATCAAATTTTGTATTTTTAACCTTATGTTGTTATTTATTTTGACAGCTGATATTTAGATGTTTTGACTCACTTTGGCAATTCCATTACACACATACACACACACACACACACAGACACACACACACACACACACACACACACACACACACACACACACATATATATATATATATATATATATATATATATATGTAAAGGTACATGTATATGTGTGCATATATATATATATATCTCAACAATAAGTAAACAGTCAAAACAGCACATACAAAAAGAATGATATTCTTGGAGAGAATCTAAAGAAATCAAAATGCAACTCCTACAACCCCTGTTACATATATGTAACAGCTCTGAATGGTGTGGTGAGGACAAATTCCCAGACCACTTTGTACCACAATTTCACACACATAGCAGCCAGCAGGCTGAAACACGTCTGTGTGGGCATTCATTCTTCTGACCATTTGCATTTACAAACTCCAACCATAGTTATATATACATACACACACACCCACACACACCCACACCCACACACACACACACACACACACACACACACACACACACACACACACACACATATATATATATATATATATATATATATATATATATATATATGTAAAGGTACATGTATATGTGTGCATATATATATATATATCTCAACAATAAGTAAACAGTCAAAACAGCACATACAAAAAGAATGATATTCTTGGAGAGAATCTAAAGAAATCAAAATGCAACTCCTACAACCCCTGTTACATATATGTAACAGCTCTGAATGGTGTGGTGAGGACAAATTCCCAGACCACTTTGTACCACAATTTCACACACATAGCAGCCAGCAGGCTGAAACACGTCTGTGTGGGCATTCATTCTTCTGACCATTTGCATTTACAAACTCCAACCATAGTTATATATACATACACACACACCCACACACACACACACACACACACACACACACACGCGCGCGCGTGCGCGCGTGCGCGTGTGTGTGTGTGTGTGTGTGTGTGTGTGTGCGTGTCTGTATATGTACATGTATATGTATATAAACATATATATATATATATATATATATATATATATATATATATATATATATATGTCTTTGTGTGTGCGTGTGTGTGTGTGTGTTTGTGTGTGTGTGTGTGTGTGTATGTGTGTAATGGAATTGCCGAAGTGAGTCAAAACATCTAAGTATCAATTGTCAAAAAAATAACAACATAAGATTAAAAAAAATATATATATATATATATATATATATATCCGCTGTGGTACAGTGGTAGCGTTGTTGCCTCACAGCAAGAGGTTCTCCCATTTGATTCTCGGCTGGTGTGTGGGGAGTGCCTTCTGTGTGGAGTCTGCATGTTCTCCCCATGGTTGGGTGGGTGTTTAAAAGACATGTGTAAATGGGAGTGCCTTCGTTGAAGTTTGAACGTCGAGCTGGCACCTTGGCGTTCGTGAAAATCTACTGCCAATCATTAGCGGACTGGAGTTCCGCTGTGGCGACCCCTAACTGGGAAAAGCCGAAAGGCAAACATAAGGTTAAAAATACAAAATTCGATGTGCTATTCAACCTCGGCATATACAAAATAGCAACTCCCCCCACACACTTTGGATTAATCGTGGATCTTTACATATGGATTATTTTACTGTTTTCTCTTCACTCCTTTTTTAACTTTATTTTTCCTTTTTTCTTTGGATGTCCCATAAATATGCATAACCTTCTGTTGTTCATGCACTGGCCAACATCTGTAATGACAGTGAGGTAAGATGCATTCATATTGCAATACAAGGAGGAAAGAAAGATTTTGTCTTATAAACATAAATGGTATGGATGCTTATGTTAAGCATAGGAAAGCATTAAACTATATAAGGACTAGGCAGGAAGAAACACTGATTCAAGAGACACATTTAAAAGCTGAACAAGTGATACAGATAAAAAAGATTAAGCATATGGTACAACAATTTAACAAAGAGGTCTGCTGTGGTACTGGTGATAAGTGAGCCCAGTTGGAGATGCGGCATGCATTCAGCATGCTATTCCATCAATAATAGGTAAGTCTCGTAGGCCAAGTGCAGTTTCATTTATGGACCTGCATAATTATTGAATACATTTATGGAAAAAAAGAAGCCCCATAGGCCAAGTACAGTTTTACATATATACCTGGATAACTATTTAATACATTTATGGAAAAAAAGAAGCACAAATAAATCATTGTGTATCAAGATCACACAAGAAAAAAAAACTGTTTACCAGAGTAGAGATGTAATTAGTTATGGCAGATCTTGATATGGACCTGGATAATTATTGAATGCATTTATCAGGAAAAAAGACCTGCAAATCAGTGTACATCAAAAACACACAAGAAAAAAACGTATTCATAGATGTATGCTATTGACAGGAACTGATGTGCAATTTGTCATGTCAGATCTTGCTAAAACAAATTAAGCATAAGAGACTCGGTTTGCCCATATTCTGATCATTCTTTAGTTTCATTCATGCTGTTAGAATTAGAAATAAAAAATAACTCAGAATAGTACATTTCCCTCATGGATGCTAACAGATTCTGTATGTATGCATGTCAGAAATAAGAAAGGCTATTAAGGAATATTGAATACATAATAGTTATTCAATAGCTTATTTGTGAGTTAAGTAGAATTCATTTAAGGTATATATTCATAACAGAATACTTTTCAAGACAACTAGTAAATAAACAGAACAAATATTTATGAAAACAGAAAACAATAAAAATAAATTATAATAGAAGAAACGTGTATGTCTAAAGTAAAAGGTAACATTTTTTGCATGTTAATAAATTATGTAGACCTCTAACATAACACTGGAATAGAAAAAATATATCAAGATAGCATAAAAAAGGTCTGCATTAAAGTAAACAATTATACTATGGTCAAAAAGCTACCACATAACTACGTTTAGATTATTTTTCTAAATTATATTATTCTAGCCGGATCACTGAAGAAGAGACTATAATCAATTGGTTGAAGAATACACTCAAGCTTAATTCTTATATTAAATTTGTTCCATTTACCTTAAGTGAAATATAGATGGTTATAGAAAGTCTAAAAACCGTAAGTGCTGTAGCCTGAATGACTGTATAGTAGAACTTTACCAGTATCATAATGAAGACTTGTTTGGGTATCTGTTGCAAATTTTGAGTTATGCAACCTGTCCAGTATGGTCTATTCCATGATCTATGAGGCAAGTTAAAATTATTCCAATGAAAAAGGAGGACAATATGGTTCATCCCATTTCTGGACACTTACAAAGAGTAATTTCTTGACAAATGATTTGAGGAATGTGCACTCAGCAGTTCAATACTCAAAATGAAGGATGGGGACACGGAACAGGTGTTAAACACTGACATTGAGAGCTGGGATATTATAATAAAAAGTTAAACTGATAATTATCACTCAGTTTACCCCTAGATCTTCATAGGTTCATAGGTTCATAGGTTCATACTAGGCTATCTGCCCGAGGGCATTTACAAGCCTAGCCCATCGTTTTGTGGCTTACGCCACCCCTTTAGTATGGGGAACTATACCCATTATTTTGCTGTGCCTCTGTCGAGCAGTGACACTGAGGTAATCCCTGGGGTATATCTGTGATCTCCCATCCATTGGTCAAGATTTCTCTTGAACAAGGCCAGCGAGGTGCTCTGCCTCACATGTACCGGGATTTTGTTCCACAGCATAGGGAGTCTTTGGGTGATGAATCTATCCCTCCAGCACGTCCTATTAATAGGCGAGTCAAGGTTTAAGTCTCCGCCTTGTGGCTCTGATGGATCTAGATTTTTGAGGTGAAGCATATTCATCAAATCTGGGTTTGACATGGCCTTGTATGTTAGGCAAAGGTCACCTCTGAGCAAGGTAAGACTGAATAGAGCTGGAGTTCTTTCAGTCGGGCAGCATAGGACAGATTTTGAGACCCTTTATCCTTTTGGTGAGGAACTTTGTGGCCTCTCCAGCTGCTGCAAGTGTCGGGTCAGATACATTCCGAATGGGGCATTGTACTCAATCATTGGTCTGATGAGTGATGAGTAAAGGGAGACTATGACCTCCCTTGATCTAGATGAGAATCCCTTCATGATAAGGTGGGCAATGTAGAAGGTCTTCCTAACTACTTTAGCTACATGGGTGTCGAATGACAGACTACTATCAACCTGGGTCCCCAGGTCCCTGATAACTTCTTCTGTGCTCAGTGGATTGCCACCTATTTGGTAGCTAGGGGTAACCTTGTTTTTCCCGAAGGGTATGACTATGCATTTTTGGCATTTAACTTTAGGCCGTGGCTCTGGCACCAGTTATCCGTTTCTGTGAGACCCTTCTGAAGGATATCTGTATCAGATGTGTTTTCTACTATGGCCCAGTTTGCAGTCATCTGCAAACTTTGTCAGCCATAACCCTCCTGTGTTTGCTTGTACTGAAAAGTAGATGCCAAACAAGAGTGGGCCCAGGACTGAGCCCTGTGGGACACCACTTGTGACAGGCTTTGAGTCTGACATGGCGCCAGCAACTCTGACCCTGTGGGTTCTGTCACTCAGCCAGTTTGCAACCCATCTTGTGATGTATGGGTTGACATTTAAGCTGATGAGTTTTTCAATGATACCCGAGTGGGGTATTGTATCGAAGGCCTTAGCCAGATCGAGGTAGGCTGTATGGACTGCCTTTCCCTCATCAATGGCTTTGGTGACTGTTTCGAAAAAGTCAACCAAGTTTAAAATGGATGATCTGCCTTTGACAAAGCCAAACTGGGTTGGATCCAAAGTCTGCAAATTCCCTATGTCTTTATTTATGAGGTCCATTATGATCCTCTCCATGGCTTTGCAGATAAGGCTTGTCAAGCTAATGGGCCGGTAATTTCCAGGGTCGGTGGAGGCACCGCCTTTGTGAAGTGGTACCACAGTTGCAGTGCGCCACTCCTGGAATGCGTATCCAGAGGTAAGACTTTGATTAAACAGCTGTCCTAGCTGTAGGTTTAATTCCTCATTGAGTTCATGGAGCACACAGCCGGGGACACCATCAGGTCCCATGGATGCTGTGCTTTTGCTTTGGAGAGAGCAGTTCTCACTTGGGCGCTGGAGATGTTTGGGGGCTGCAATCGTTTGGTATAGATATCTCTCCTTTTGGGGAGGGGAGAAGTTTGCACTGAACCTGTCAGCCAGTATGTTGGCAATGTCTGTAGGATCAGTAATCTTCACATCATTTTGAACTAGCTCTGAGCATATCTGGGAGTTTCCTCCCAGGTTTCTAACATAGCTAAAGAAGGCCTTATGATTGTCTTTTGAGTCTTTTTAGCTATTTTTCTCTCAAAATTTGCTTTGGATGATTTTATGAGAGCTCTTAGTTTTTTACTTATAGTGATCAAGGGTGTCTTACCTTTTAAGGATTTTGCTCTATCTTGTAGTAGCTTCCTCCTTTTGTTGTAGAGTTTGTTTATGGCTGGGGTCCACCAGACTGGACGCTTGCCTTTGGTACAAAGAGTCTTTGTTTTGCTTGGGATTGCCTTATCCATGCAGTCCTGCAGGTGCTGGTAGAAGGCATTTGTAAGTGATTCAGCGGCTTGAGTACTGTTTTCCGCGGCTCGGGGCCTTAAAGGAGACCACACTAGTCTTTAGAAGTGTGAAGTCGGCTTTTGAGAAGTTCTTTACTGTGGTCTTTTTATTTCAGGTGGGGGTGGGATGAGGACCTCCAGCGAGATTAGTTTGTGGTCTGATCTCACCAGTGAGGGGTACACCTCGTGTTGAACATTGTGCTCCCATGTTCGTGATGATGAGATCAAGTATGTTATCTCCTCTTGTGGGGATGGTGACTGGTTGTTCCATGGCATTTGAGTTTATGAATTCCAGGAACTTTTGGGCTAGGGTGTTTGGGCTTGAGTAGTGTTCCCAGTCTATATTAGGGTAATTGAAGTCACCTAGTATGATGGTGTTTGGTGATACATTTATCCCCCTAGTGTTTTCAGGAAGGCCATGTGAGGTTCCTGAGTTTGTGAGGGTGGCCTGTAACATGCTACAATTTGCAGAGCAGTCTTGCCTATGGTTAATTGCACCTGGATGGTCTCCGATGCATCGTGCATTGCCACCAGTCTTGAGGTGTGGGTGTCCTTGATGAATATGGATACCCTCCTTTCTTGGTATTGTCCAGATTTTGGGGCCGGAACGCATGATATGAGGTAAAACCTGATAGCGCTGGGGTGCTCTCAGGAGCCTTGAACCAGGTTTCTGTCACAGCACAGACATCGATGTTCTCCATACTGAGAAGGGCCTCGAGTGCGTGCATTTTGAGATTTAGACTTCTGGCATTGAGCAGCATTACCCTTAGTTTTTTCCTTTTTGTGTTCTAGGGTGGTAGGTTTAGAATTTGAGCCTTGCCTAAAAAGGCACTATGGGGTGGCAAGAGCCTTTGCCAATATCCGAATCCCAGGGTGACAGGTGCAAGCCGCCCTTGCGGCAGCGTGGCTTGTCCAGCATGTCATCCCAGGCAGACTGACACTGGATCCCCTTTGAATGACACCAGTGTTTAAGCCAATTGTTAAAGCTGATCATCTTATCTCTGTATTGTGGCATCATTCTTGGTGAAGGTAGGATACTGCTCAAGGTCAGGGTCATACCTGCCTGGGCTACATAATCAGAGAGCTCCTCAATGTCTCTTTTCATGTAGTCCAAGGAGGTACGCCTCAGGTCGTTTACACCAGCGTGGACAATGACTGAGTCATATTTGTACCTGCTGTTGAGAGACCTGAGTGCTTGCGTATGTGGCGGATTCTAGCGCCCGACAGGCAGCTTACTGTGACCTTCTCCTTACTCAGTCTGGTGAGCGGACGCCAGTGTGTCTGACTATGGAGTCACCAATGACTAGTGTGTCTGGCATTGTGTTTGGCCTTAAGGGCTGTGACTGTTTGACACTCTGACTGTGAGGTCTATGTGTTGCAGGTGTTGTGTTCTGAGGTGGTGGTTGTTTGGGTGTCTGCTTTGGTGGCCTCTGCTGTTTTGGTAGATTTTTGATCAGAGCCTCCGAGTATGTCTTTGTGTGTTTATGTGTATGATTTGAGGTTGTAATGGTACTATGTGAGACTGGGTCTATAGTGTGTGTGGTAACCTTCTCCTCCTAACTGGTCTTGCCAGTCCTATGTTGAGAGAGCTCAGCCTCCAGTTTGGCCGTATAGTTGCATCTCTCGCATGTATTTGTGTTTTGTGGGAGGAGGAGAGGGTTGTCTGTGTACATGAGGCAATTGTAACATTGCCTCAATATTCCCAGGTTCACCAGCTGAGCAGGAGAGGACACTAGCAACTGATCCCTCGACATGCTAGAAGGAATAGACAAAAAAACTTTAAAAAGATTCCGGGACGTGGGTGACCGAGAAATGGGGGTTGCCTTTTTGGGGTACTATCTATGACATGAGTGCCGTACCAAGGTAATCGGTACTGTAGGAGCAAGTGCTACGCTTAACAGATAGAGAATAGTCTACTTGGAGTCAAGTAGAGATGATCTTTTTAATTATAGGATAAGCTGATTAGATCAGTAGTATAGTTCGAGGAAGGTAGTTTTAAGGGAAAATTTGAAGAGTGGACTTTAGGTAGCCCGAATAGTTTAAACCTGCTTAACCGCTGCTGCCCTAGTGTGCAACGGTAGCAACTCCGCGCTAAATTGGGCTAAATCGCGCTAATGCGCGCTAAAGCGTGCTTTATAGCAGGGGGCTGGAAAAGACAGGAAATGACCCAAAATGTCATTTTGAGTCCTAAGAACTGTAATGGCCTGACCATAAAATGTCTGAGTGTATACAAGAGCACCCCAGCAATGCTCACCAGAATGGGCTGTTGACAGGTATCTCTCTGGTTCTCAATACTAACATTAGTGGGCATTAGATGACAAACAAAGAATGAACAGTGGTCATAGATGTACTGTGTCATAGATATTGCAGCAGATAAGGAAACAAAAAGCAAGGAAACAGCTTTCCTCTGCTAATAATATTGATAAAATGCATAAAGATGAACAATTTATAAAGTGTAAGGCAACATATCTAGTATACTTGCTGATGTGTGTTTGTAATGCCTCTTACAACTGTAAAATAATGACAAATTAGATTGTAAAGATTAAACATTTATCTGATATTGCAGAGAAAAAATAGTATCCTTAATAAACACCTTCAAAAAGTGGAATGTGCTGCAAGTTTATATTTAGAGGTACTGAAATGGTCACAATAGTCATTTAACTGAGGGAGTGTGATATATATTTAAGCTGCCTGGAAAACTTATAGATATTTAAATTTTAGGTATTGAAATATCCAACTTTAAATGAAATGTCTAAGGTGTAACCATTTTAAAAAGCTAAATATTAAGATAGTTATTTAATGTTCTTATAGTTTAGCCATGAGATAATTTACTATGACCATGTTTGTGCGCATAGTTTATATTCTACAGAAAATTGCTGTTCATCTTTTCCATACTTATACTCCCTAGGATTCAGTAAGCTCTGCACGATGTGTCGAAATAGTGCAGGAACTGCTGGAGGCAATATGGCTGCCAAGAGATCCAGGAACAAGCTTCCGGGACGTGCACGAGAATTCCTGCACTATTCCTGCACGGACACATGTCCTATATGCTAATTACCCCATTTGCAGGTAAAAAACATGCAAATGAGATGAATTAGCAATCAAGGAAGCTGGCAATCATCCGTGCAGGACTAGTGTAACCTGCAGAAATATACTCGGTTAGTAACCGAGTACATTTCTGAAAACTATAAAACGGAGCCATGACAGCTCCAAATAAAGGGTGTATATAATGTGTAAAGCATGCCAATTGCCAAATATATGGCCATTGGCATGGAAAACAGTTACTAAAAAGAAAAATAATTAACTTTGATTTATTTTTATTTTTTTGGCCATTTTCAGCCGTTTAAGCATAGGGCAGCGGCACGCAAACGGGATCGGCCAGAAAAATAAAAGAAAAACCCTGAAAAAAGCTTTGTCTGCAAAATCACAATTTTGCCATTATAGTCAATGGCAGGCAGAAGACAACAAGGCCAGTGAATACTGGTTGCTAAGGGGGAAGGTTCAGTGTGGGACTTGTAACTAGGCATTAGCAGGCAATCCTATGCAAATGAGGGGAATGATACTGAATCACAGATTTCCCCTCATGGCTAGCCTACACCCAACCATGTAGGTGCAGGAAGACCATGGTGCAAGCCTAAGAGCTAGCTGACATCATAGAGGGGTGTGTCAGGCATACTATATGCTTATTGGAGCCCTGTGGCTTGGGTTAGCCCTTAGCTTAGCAGAGCTAAGGAAGGGGGTGTGTGTGAAGCTGCCAAGCACACTTTACATTGCCTAAACGGGTGTGTGCACCATGCACCGGGTTTTAAACAAACAAAAAAAAAAGTAAACCAGAAAATAGCAGCTCCGTGCACATCTGAGCACGGTGTTTGTGTGGCGCACCTCTGGGCTTAAACAGGAAGGCAATGGGAAGGGAAAACAGCAGTAGGAAGGTAATCAAGAAGAACTAGCATAGCTGGCAGGTGAAATGTATCAAAATCAGCCAATTACACAGGCAGCACCCCAGCCCAGCCCAGCACACTACTATAAACTATGCAAACATCTTTCCCTCTGTTTTTCACACAAACTCTACATCACCGGTGTACAGAAATGGGGAAATTTTACCTAACAAAAGCAACAAAATGATAGGAGCTGCATTTTCTCTCATAAATGAACATGTGGAAGAGGCTGAGGGTGGTGAGGATGAGAATGCTGATGACCAACCTACAGTGAGAAGAAGGAAAAGAGTGTACAGACCCAGGGTAACCTATCAGGGGCTACATGAGCTAGAGATAGTGGAGTGCTATAGGGTGGACAGGGACCTCCTACAGCAAATTGTTGAGCTGTGCCGACCACACCTCACACACAGAACTAACAGAGGGGAACACATCCCAGTGGATACCAAGGTATGTGTAGGCCTAAGAATACTAGCCACGGGTACCTTCCAAAGGCCAACTGGGGATATCATGGGGATCTCACAGGCATCAGCATCCAGGGTACTCCACCAGTTCCTGAATGACATGTCAGCACATGCAGGTGAGCACATATATTTCCTCAACACCCGTGATGCGCTGACCAGCAATATGCGTCTCTTCCACCAAATAGCAGAATACCCTGAGGTAGTGGGTGCTATAGACTGCATGCACATGCACATCAAAGCACCACCCAGTGAGTAGGGTATAGTCTACATAATCTGCAAGGGCTTCCCCTCCTTCAACTGCCAGGTCATGTGTGATGCCCAGGGCATTATAATGAATGTGTGTGCTGGCAGCCTTGGAAGCTATCACAACTCCCACATTTGGAATATGATGCAGCTGTACCAAAGATTTGCCATTGGGGCCATCCCATATGGCCACCTAATGAGAGATGCTGGTTATGCACTGGAGCCGTGGTTGATGACACCCATCAGAAATGCACACACACCTGAACAAGAACTCCATAATGAGGCACACTCACAGACCAGAATCATAATAGTGTGTGTATTTGGGATGCTCAAGTCATGGTTCCTGTGCCTGGACATATCCAGTGGAGCCTTGCAGTACTCACCAGCTACATGTACCCAAATTGTCATCAAACGTGCCATGCTACACAATATGATCCTGTGGAAACAGCTACAGCAGGAACAGCACGGGCAGGGCCACACAGCCTCCCACCATTGCCAAGGCCTGCACAGGCACAGAGTGACTCAGAGGAGAAACAACCTGAGCCTGCCACAGTAGGCAGAAGGAGGCATGCCCAGTATGCCCAGGCCCTGGCAAAGAGGCTACGCATAGCACATACACTGATATGAAAGGAACCCAGGGAATGACACCTCTCTCTGACTCACACATACAGTAAAAGGGATGCCAAACATGACACTACCTGTTCTTAAAAATGTATAGGGAGTGTACTATGTGCATCCGACATAGTCAGCCCTCCAGCACCATCCTCAATACTGGCACAGCCAGAAGGTAAGTCACTCTCCCTATCAATTGCTGAATGGAGTAGTATGTTCTGTTACTTGTATCTATGGTATGGATGTGAGCATACAAGGGAATCGGGTGGCTGAATGGGATGCCAGCAGATAGTAGACACCTATATCGGCAACATGGAATCTGTAACAAGTACTGGTGTCACCATAGTAGCCAGTACTAGACAAGGTGACAAAACCCACTGCCAGAAATGTGGGGGGGGCAAATGTGTGTCCATAGGACACACACAATCAAGTCAGTGAGGCTCACATACCCAGCAACAGTCTCAGCAAGCAGGACAGGCGTAGACAAACACAAAGAAAGGCTGTGTTAAGGCCTCTGATTGATGGCTATGGAGAACAGCCCCCCTCCAGACCTACACAGACAGACTACAACAGGTCAGGCAGTGGGATGTTAGTTCTGAAGGGTAAGAAGTCTGAAACTGAAATTAGGTCAATAAAACCTAAGAACTGTAGTACACTGATATGCCTCTATTCTGCATGATAGGTCAGAATACAGAATGAAATGGAGTACTTGAAATACCAGTACAGTCATAGCAAATGTGTACAGTGGTCAGGTGTGCCCCGCCCCCACAATCATATGTAGAAATGTAGTAACATGTATGTGTAGGTATAATAACAGTGGAGTACAGATTACCTGAGCCAGCCAAAGTATCAGGATAGATTGTAGCACGTGTACAATATGCAGGGCTGTGTGTGTTAGGTTGGTGTGTGTTGTATATTGTGTGAGAGTGGTCAGCATGTAGGCATGGTGGGTTGTGTCCCGGTGGTCATTGTCAGTACTGCCGATGACAGGGCCAAGTTCTCACAACTGCAGTGCCAAACACAATGCATCCCAGCAAGACACATTCCAGCAGTAAGCCATACTAATTGTTCGGATGTAATATCTGTCACCATCTGAAAGATTGACATGGCATGAATGTGGTCCCAGACAAACAAACAGTACACAGGTGGAAGTACCCTAGACAAAGAGTGTATAAAATGTTACTGTCAAATGGACACACCTTTGGAATTGTACATACAGGTTAGCAGCACATTATTTGGGTTTGTAGTATGGAATACTGATGTCATCTGGCCAAACATTGGCAGATTACAAAAGTCACAGGTATGAAGTACTGAGAAACTGCTGATGTCCCTGCACAAGTCAGCATCTGTGAGTCAGCTGCAAGTAGCTTCCATAGCACACATGCATCCAGCTCACCTCACCATCAGCCACAGATACCTCACAGGTCTTATCCCTGCTGTTGGGAATGAGTACAATATGACCCCCACCTCTGTATGGAAATAGCCACAGAATGCAGCATGCTGAAGAGGTCTCCCCTGCAGGTGTGTCCATAGCTGTAAGCAGCACCCTGCCAGCATCCACACCACTGGATCAATAAGGACAGAATCTATTGACATTAACACCTTGCACACCTACCCTGTCACCTCAGGGGAATATAGTAGCTTGCAGCCTGGGACTGTAGGAGTGACACAATGCAATGGCCTGCTACAGATGGCCTGCATCACTACCAAATGCCCTACAGTCCTCTGTCAAAGGCCTGTGCCTCACCCTTACTGCCAATGTATGTTATCTCATGGACCAAATAACAACATAACACAGTCCACAGAACACAAATGCAAGGCCATGTTAACAAATGCCAGTAGCATGTCCACCATGTCCTACTGCATGAACTGTGGATCAACCCCAAAATTCTGCTGGGATGAAGTGCTAACTATAGGGAACTTATCAGATAATGTTTGCATAATGTTCGGAAGAGGATAGAATAACAGAGGGGGGGTAGGAGCATGGACGCCATGGACTGTGTGAAGTCTGAAACTCAGCCGTGTGCACATACTATCCCTGCCTGCAAACACAGGAATGGGTGGCTACAAACCTGCTTGTAAACCACAATGTGAAGGAGTAATGACCAGAAATATGAGCCCTGCCTCTGGGTAACCTGTGTGAATCTGTACAGCTGTGAGGTATGGCCACAGCGGGATATGGCCGTACTCTCACGTCGATGGATGTACAAGCATGGGATCCTCAGCCACCACTGTACCAAGGTGCTGAACCATTTACACAGACCCATCAGCAAGTGTCTGGAGCTTTCCCTCCAGAATGGCATGATTGTGCAAAAATATGTAGGCTGCAGACCACAATACTGGACACAGCTTCATTCACCCTGTGTTCCCCAGGAAATTACTGCAAGCAAATATGTATACCTGACAGTAGCTGATGACATAAAACATCACCGTGTAAAACAGTACATATGTCTGAATATCTCTGCTAACACCAAAACCATGTAGCAGAAGCAGCACAGACACAATTACCTACAGTAACCCACTATCCTTTGCCCATTGTGACCCCATATTGTCAACCGATCGACAGATATCCCGCAAAAACAGGTTGCTAGCTGTAGGTGTAGAACACAAATGCCTGCACTGGAGTACAACCTACCTGGAATGGATTTACAAATTCAATGCAGAAGATCATACTGGGCATGCTCCCACACTTAGAGAAATGAAGCCCATGTCTGGCAACAACAGTGGACTATACATATCTGACAGTTGCAGATGTTTGTGTACACACTCCACACTGCACACCAGTCATGTTTGCACACACATTGGATAGGAATGCACACATATATCCAAGGACAACACACCATAATAGGCCAAACTTACACATACATAGATGTGTGGAAGAGAGTGACAGACAGTGACAAAGGGCCTCCCATCATGAGGCCTGTCCCACTCAGCACACATCCAGTTGTCTAAAACCACATGATGTGAAAATGTCAATCACTGTAGACATCTGCCTCTGGTATCCGCCAGCACTATAGTGTCTGTGGTGCTTATGATAACTGTATAACATGACTGCACAAGTCAAACCTGTGTGTGACTGAGTGTTGTGTGCCTGCTTCCAGATGAATGGTTTATGGCCCATGCACATACACACTGCACTCCCCATTCCCCTACTTTGGCAAGCCTGCTGATGTAATTCACCTTGAAATACATTTTTGGTGAAGGAGTAGCTCTATAAGCTCCGTGATGTGTGCTATAGCTGAGTAATGCTATAGTGTGATGCACTAGTTAGGTAGGAGTTCTAATACCAGACATAGCAACTGTGAGATTGTATATGTGTGGTTGGTCATGTGTGTGTTGAGATCAATGCTTTTGTGGCCATTTACAGTCACTACACTCCCCATTCCCCATTGCCCTACTTTGGCAAGCCTACTGATGTCATTCACCTTGAAATACACCTTTGGGGAAGAAGTAACCCAGTAAGCTCCGTGGTGCGTGCTATAACTGCGTAATGCTGTAGTGTGATGTACCAGTTAGATAGGAGATCTAATCCCAGACATGGCAACTGTGAAACTGTGTGTGTCTGTTTGTGTTTGCAGGGATCAATGCTTTTGAGGCCATTCACAGTCACTACAATTTCCATTGCCCTAATTTGGCAGGCCTGCTGATGTCATTCACTTTAAAATACACCTTTGGGGAAGGAGTAGCCCTGTAAGCTCCATGGTGCATGCTATAACTGTGTAGTGCTATAATGTGATGTACTAGTTAGGTAGGAGTTCTAATCCCACACAATGCAACTGTGAGACTGTTTGTGTTTGGTTGTGTGTGTGTAGGGATCAATGGTTTTGTGGCTATTCACAGTCACTAGGCACTTCTAAAAATGGAGAACATCGATATCTGTGCAGTAACAGAAACCTGGTTCAAGGCTCCAGAGAGCACCCCATGCAATACCAGGTAAAGCTCTTACCACACCTGTTAGCCACCAAACCAGAAGTGAAACACTAAAGGTGGAGGAGTGTCCATATTCACCAAGGATATTCAAATCCACCAGGCTACTTGTCCAACACAATGCATCTGAAATTCTCCCGGTGCAACTAACACTAGGTAAAACTGCAATCCAAATTGTATAGCTTGTTACACATCCCCCACCATGCCACAAGATTCTCACTACACCTTTCTACACATATTGGAAAATATTAAGATACAAACAAACACCCTAATACTGGGTGATTTCAACTACCCTGCCATTAACTGGGAAAACTACTCATGTAGCAACACCTTTGCCCAACGGTTCATGGAAGTCATAATTCCCAATGCCCTGAATCAACTAACCCATAGTCCCACCAGGGGCTTCAATATCCTAGACCTGGTCATTACCAACATGGGAAATTGATGCTCCACACCTATGGTCACCGTTTAGGTGGTCAAGTCTAACCATAAGCTAATCACCCTTGACATCCACATCCCTCCCCCACACCCCAGTAAGGAAACCTCAGTCAAAAACATCTCCAAAGCCAACTTCATGCTACACAAGTCAGATATGACAAACTTTATGACACCCACGCAGACGGGAACTGAAAGTTCGACTGCTGAATCTTACACTAAGGCACTGAACAACCACATCCACTCGTGAATGAATCGTGCCATCCCAAATAGAACCAATATGCTCTCCTCCAAGAAAAGGAAGCCAATGTGGTGGTTTCCTGCCATAAACAAACTTTACAACAAAAGGAAGAAACTGTTGCAGAAAAGAGGAAAATCCCAGGATGCAAAAAACTCCCTTAGCAGCCTCAAGAAGAAGCTGAGATCCCTCATAAAATCCACCAAAGCAATTTACAAAAATAATGTAGCCAAATATTCCAAAGACAACCGCAAGCCATTCTATAGCTATGTCAGGAATCTAAATGGCAATGCTCAGATCTGCTCTGAGATACAACAGAATGGCATTAAATATACTGATCCCAAGGATATTGCCAATATCCTGGCAGATCGATTCAGTGCCAACTGCACCCCCCCTCACACCCCCTAAAAGGCTCATCTCAATACAAAAAGATTGCCAGATTCCAGTAATAACTGCCTCACAGGTAAAAACCACACTCTCCAGAGTTTTGAAAACAGCATCCATGGGACCAGACAACATCCTGGGCCGTGTACTACATGAACTACAAAATGAACTGGCACCCCACCTACATGCCATGTTTAATCATAGCCACACCTCAGGCTTTGTGCCCACTGAGTGGCGCACAGCTACAGTTATCCCAGTCCACAAGGGGGGATCCACCTTGGATCGTGGGAACTACCACCCCATCAGTCTGACAAGCCTGATCTGCAAGACCATGGAATGTATTATCATAGAACTTATAAACAAAGACATTGGCAACCTGCAAACAGTGGACGCCACCTAGGTTGGGTTCATGAAAGGCCAATCATGCCTCCTGAACCTGATTGATATCTTCAAATCAGTCTCTAGAGCTGTGGATGAGGTTAAGACAGTCCACACAGCCTATCCGGACCTTGCCATGGCCTTCACCACCATCCCCTACTCTGGAATCATAGATAAACATACTAAGCTGGCCATTAATCCCGACTTCACTTGATGGGTTGCCAATTGGCTTACTGACATAACCCTGCTGTAAAAGTAGCTGACTCCAAATCCATCTCCAGACAAGTGACAATTGGAGTACCTCAGGGTTCAGTCCTGGGACTGCTCTTGTTTAGCATCTACTGCTATGAAGTACAGGCCAACACTAAGGGACTCTGGCTAACAAAGGTTGCAGATGACTGCAAACTGGGAGCCATTACTGAATTCCCCAAATGATGCAGATATTCTACAAAAGGGCCTTACAGAAACAAATGCTTGGTGCCAGAACCATGGGCTCAAGCTCAATGCCAAGAAATGTATAGTTATCCCCTTTAGGAAGAAACATGTACCCGTGAAGTACCACATAGGTGGCAGTACACTAAACACCGATGTGATAAGAGACTTAGGGACACAGATGGACAGTGGTCTCACCTTCAATAACCACATCACCACAACAGTCAGGAAATCTGCCTATGTGGCACACCTCATCACTAAGAGCTTTTCATCCAGAAAAAAGGAGGTTATTGTCCCACTGTAGTCATCTCTCAGTAGATCGAGTATAGAATACAATGCCCTGTTTGGTATGTGCCTCTCAAGACATCTGCAACAACTAGAAAGGCTGCAGAAATACCTCACTAAAAGAATCACAGGCCTAAAGCAGATGCCCTATGCTGACCATCTAAAAATCATCCAGCTATAATCTGTTGCATATCGTCTACTCAGAGACGATCTCTGCTTAACATACAAGGCCATGTCAAACCCAGAGCTGTTGGACATGCTGCACTTAAAGAAATCCCAATCCCTCAGAGCCACATGCTCCTGGGATCCAAACCTTGTCATCACAATGAACAAAACATACTGGAGGGATGGGATCCTGACCCAGAGACTCCCCAGACTCTGAAATAGACTGCCTATACATGTCAAGCAGAGTGCCTCTTTGGCCCTCTTCAAAAGGAACCTTGATGATTGCATGGGAAGTAGGAAATTCACTCTGGGGATCATGCCAGTCACCCTGCTAGACAGGGGTCCAAGGAAGTAAATATTGTGGGAAGAACTAGCCAGACAATTGTCATGGCTAGGCTTGTATAGGCCCTAGGGCTGATAGGCTAGTACCAACCTATGAACCTATGAACTACATTTTCCATTGCCCTACTTTGGCAAGCCTGCTGATGTCATTCACTTTGAAATACACCTTTGGGGAAAGAGAAGCCCGGTAAGCTCCGTGGCATGTGCTATAACTGTGTAATGCTGTAGTGTGCTGTACTAGTTAGGTAGGAATTTTAATCCCAGACATGGCAACTGTAAGACTCTGTGTGTGTTTGTATGTGTAGGGATCAATGCTTTTGAGGCCATTCACAGTCACTACAATCTCCATTGCCCTACTTTGGCAAGCCTGCTGATGTAATTCACCTTGAAATACACCTTTGAGAAAGGAGTAGCCTAATAAGCTCTGTGGCATGTGCTATAACTGTGTAATGCTATAGTGTGATGTACTAATTAGTTGGGAGTTCTAATTCCACACATGGCAAATATGAGACTCTCTGTATGCGTGTGTGTGTTTGTTTGTATGTGTAGGGATCAATGCTTTTGAGGCCATTCACAGTCACTACAATTTCCATTGCCCTACTTTGGCAAGCCTGCTGATGTCATTCACCTTGAAATACACCTTTGGGGAAAGAGTAGCCCAGTAAGCTCCATGGCACATGTTATAACTGTAATCCTATAGTGTGATGTAATAGTTAGAGAGGATTTCTAATCCCAGACATGACAACTGTGAGTGTGTGTGTGTGTGTGTGTGTGTGTGTGTGTGTGTGTGTGTGTGTGTGTGTGTGTGTGTGTGTGTGTGTGTGAGTGTGTGTGTCATCAGTGTCCTGTGTGGAGGTAGCTGTTGGGGTGTAATAACAGGACTCATTGTGGCGTGGGTTTTGCAAATTTTTATGTGGTGGGTCTATTATATGTCACAATGTCCACCTTACAAGGACAACAGATGTCAAGCAGCAGAAATGCTGGTGTAGACAATCCATACCCTTACATGTGACATAATGGATTGGGGAACAATATAGGCAACCGTTGTATTACCCAGAGAACACTCTCCACCCATGTCGCATACACAAACACATTTGGCTAGGCAACAACCACTATGTTGATAGTTCTCTGCATATTGCCCACAGATAGTAACCATGGTGTGATTGCAGTGGACTACAGAGGATATGGCACCCTGTCCCATCCCTACAATAGGCAAATCATTGCATACAGTGGTCCTTTGCTATGTTCCCCACTGGACACATCTAACAATTGTAGTGTCAGCAAATGTAACCCACAAAGGACATACCATGCCTTATATACATGCCCTGTATGTACAGATGCCACTAACACCAGTGAATACCTGTATCATGCTGTCAATGTAGGTGCAGGTCAACCTGGTTTCCATTGTCAGTTCTCACCACATGAGGTCAGGAATGGCACATCAGATGATAACAATCTGTCCACACAACATGCCCCAGACACCACAGGTACACTTCCACATGTTACAGAACATACATGTGGGATGTGTGCACATCCCAGGCACCGTCCATGTTATGGAATATAGCACACATACATGGCAAGCATTGCACAGCACTAGCCACCCACAACAGTAACTCAGATGAGTGGATGGTGAATACAATACCCACCTGTGTGGGCCAATCCAGAGACTACACCCCTGAGCCACACTGCAGACCATTGTCATGTGGCCTGATGCCAAGTTATACCCTTTGCCTAGCCTTGTACGGCCTTCTGGCACAGTCAACCAATACACACCTGTGAAGCAATGCACCCATGGATGTCAGTACTGGCAAACCTGTGTCTGTGTGTGTGTGGAGATTAATGATTTGGATGCCATTCACACTCACTACACCTCCCATTGCCCTACTGAAGTATGCCTTCTGATGTCAGTCACCTTGACATACACTTTGCCCATATATCAGCCTGATAACCTCTGTGGTGCATGTGATACCTGCGTAATACTGTAGTGTAGCAAACTAGTTAGTTAGGAATTCTAATCATGACCCTGCCAACTTTAATAATGTGTGTGAGTCCCTGAGAGAGTGTGGCTGTGTCGTCCTTGACACCTGTTCTTGTGGACAGGCACATGTACTACACCTACCTTATCCCTCCTTTATTACTGTTGCTGATGTCACTCACCGTCAAATATACCTTTGGACAGCTCTCCAACATGCAAGCTCCATGGTGCATGCAATAACTGCATTGAAATGTAATAGCAATACGTAGTCGGGCAGGGGTTTGAAACCCTGTACTGGTAAGTGTGTGACACAAACATGCTTAGCTTTTACTCTCCTACCCCCTCCCTGTCTTACTTTGTCTCTGCCTGTCTCTCTCACTCCCTCTCTGGTGGATGTGGAAAAGTACATCTGCTTTGCTTAGGCAGCAGCTTGTGTTTTGTAAGAGATGGTCATGATCAGCTGATGGCCTGTGCACGAATTGCAGTCCCCCACTAGCTGATTGCATGTGGAACAGCTGTAGTAACATTCCCATAGCCAATTGCATGGAAAATCACTCCGATAACTAGGAACATCATGTGGGTGTTGGCCCTTTTCATTCACTGTGAGAAGGACTTCATGTCGGTGTTTGGCAAACAGCATCACAGATGGTAGTGGGATATACCTCTAACAACATATACTGTGGAGACAGGCCAAAAAACAGGAGGAGGATGTTCCAGACATGATTACAGAATGTAAGTCTTGCTCTTCTGCATTTGAAGCAATGTTGTTTTAACAGGGTTTGTGTGGATATGGCTGGTCTACATGATTTAATACCTGTCATGACAGTGTTATGTGGTTGAGGAAACTCCCACCTTTAGGGCTACCTGCAGACTGGCCAGTGTTTGGAGTTTTATGTGTGTTGTGTGACTCACAGATTACCTGCAGAAGCATAGTCTGAGGATTGCAGTCAGTACATGGTGACAGCCATGAGGGGTACTGACTTCATATCCCTTGCAGGACATATGTCACGACAAACCCTGTTACACCAGTAAATGTATGTGGTTATAACAGCAACATGTCAATATTGGCCCTGTTTTTGTGCCTCCAGCCACAACTCCATCAACCTTTGTACATATGTCATGCAGTAAGAGGTGCTTATGTTCAGTATACCATTATTTATTGACATCATACCTGATAACAAGCCAGTGAGATATCAGACTGCTAGACATGTTATGTATAGTAGGGGTTATATTTGAGGACAAAACCTGGGCATTCTGTCGTAGTGGGTACAGTAGTGAGGTCTGTGTACTTATGGTGATTGTCGACAGTGTGTGTATTGCAAATATGTACATTGGGCTGTGTACAGATTGTGGTAGATGTCATTTTTCTTGGTCTTGTCCTATCTGATGTTGCATGCTGTTCCAGTATATGGTACCCTATCAGCTTACATGTTTGTAGGGCCAAACACACACATGTCCCATGCCAGTCAGGCATCGGAATACACTGGGTATTGGCCCAGTATATGTAGGGTTAGTGTGTGAGTGGCACATATGAGGATGGTGTTGATCAGACAGTCCATATGCTGTAATATTAAGCAGGCTTACCATATGTGGCTGTGGCTGTGTTCACACTGGTTGTGGATATGCGCTTTCACACAGGTGTCTGTTACTCTGTGCTGTGACATGCCTGTAGAGCCTGTTATATTTGCAGGCCAGTGTTGTGGCAGTCTGCTTGTAGTTTGCACATGCTTTGTGACATGCCTAGCAGTTCAGTGTACTTACCCAGTGTGATGTTATGTCCAGATATTTATCACATGTACTGCTGCCGTGCCACCACAACTGTTTTGTATTTCTGACAAAACAGTGGGATGCTGTACAGATGTATGTCACTAACTAATGGGTAGTATGTGGGCTTGTGACCTCTGCTCCACCAGTTATGTGTTAGGACAGACAGGAGTGTGTGAATGCATAAACTGTGTGAGCATATGTATTCCAGTATTTACTTGATATATCCATTTACATTGCTGTTAACATCCACATTGTCAGGCTTGGTCCACATGTCTTGCAATAAGGGGTTCTGTGTATACCTCTGGACTGACCAGAATGTGCAGACTGTCCTCATTTATTGGCCATATCTCTGCTGTATTCCACAGGACCATTACTGTGATATCGGTGGTACTGTACTATGATGACCTTAGGATGTCTGTCAGTAACTGATGGCGTACATGTCAATATCAGATGTGACCTCCCACACACAACATTTCTGTTAAGACAACCCCTATTACAGTAGCAACAATCTACATTTATACCTGCAATACTTACATGACATCCCCTTGCACTAAGAGGTTGCATCTATTGGTGCTGCGGTATGACTTCACTCCATATTCTGGACATATGTTAAACATATATGTATATATATATATATGTATATACATATATATATATATATATATATATATATATATGTATATATATATATATATATATATATATGTACATACATATATATATATATATATATATATATATATATGTACATACATATATATATATATATATATATATATATATATATATACATACACACACACACACACACACACACACACACACACACACACACACACACACACAGATATATATATATATATATATATATATATATATATATATATATATATATGTCTACACATATACAGATATATATATATATATATATATATATATATGTGTGTGTGTGTACATATAGTTATAGATATCTACATATATATATATAGACATAAATATATATACATATATATATATATATATATATATATATATATATATATATACACACACACACAGAGATCTATATATGGCCATATATATAATGTAATATACAGACGTATATAAATACATATATATGAATATATATATGTATGTACATGTATACACACACACACACACACACACACACACATATATATATATATATATATATATATATATATATATCCATATCCTTATGTGTAAATATTACTGTTGTGTATACCATCCCAGATGTATCACACCATATTTATCTGATATGGGTATATTTAGATATAACAATATACGTGATTCAACAGTATTATCGCTAACAAGTACTACGCCATTGTAGAAGACATAGCAGTCATTTAATACTATTCGGTATGTGTACTGACAGATATATTAGAAATACAGCGACTGTCTTCACAGCTGTGATGGCTTAGTGGTTAACTGCTGTGACTATAGTGTACAGGGTCCTGCATTCAAGACTTGCATGGGCAGTTTATTTTGTTGCTGGGCAGAACAAGGGCTGTTGGATACAGAGTGGTTAAGGCAGTTCTGAGCATCTTTAAGCGGGTTTGCGTGGGTTTGTGTGAAGCTAAGCGGTGCTAATGCATGGTTAAATGTACAGGCACTTACACCGTGTAGGGTTCACTTACCAGTGCACAAATTTGCTTAGCAGTTATATTGTAGCAATGCTGAAACCTGCTAAGCATGGCTCAGCCCTGATAACCAGTGCTCACATTCTGGTCTGATAAAATAACAGGGTAATGACATATTTAATAAGTTGGGCGGCCACGGTGGTGCAGTGGTTAGCATTGTCACCTCACAGCAAGAGGTTCTCCGGTTCGATCCCTGGCTGGGGTGCCTTCTGTGCGGAGTCTGCATGTCATCCCTGTGGTCACGTGGGTTTCCTCCGGGTGCTCCGGTTTCCTCCCACATCCCAAAGACATGCTGCAGGTGGATTGGACACTCTAAATTGGCCCTAGGTGTGTGTGTGTGTGTGTGTGTGTGTGTGTGTGTGTGTGTGTGTGTGTGTGTGTGTGTGTGTGTGTGTGTGGAAGGTTGGGTGCCGGGCTGGCAACTCGACACTGTAAAACTCCACTGCCAATCATGAGCGGACAGGTAATCCACTGTGGCAACCCCTAACCGGGAAAAGACGAAAGAAGAAGAAGAAGAAGAATGACATATTTAATAAGTGTATTTAATGTCATGTACATAACATGCGTCTATGTGCTGTCATTATAGTAGCAAGTGGTGTGAGTCTACTGTCTGGGACACTTAAGTATATATGGCTTGTACAACACTCTTTTCCATTTGAATGTGTTACATACATGGGTAGTATCCCAGGTTATATGCAGTCACATTGGCATGTAGTGGATAATTACCTCACTACTCTTGACAGTGCTTTCCCAAGTAAGAGTAGATTGCAGATTGTAGTACTGGAACCAAACACCCCTGCATGCAAAGATGGACTCTGAGTACTCACTGTTGTGTTCCTGGTGTGTGAGCTGCATCTAATTAAATATTTCCTACTGGATAATGATCTGACATGTGAAAAATAACTGTAGACTACTGTGTGTATAGCACATGTCAGTGAGGGCTGCCGTCATGTAGTAATGGCATACTTATCAGTGTCAGACATCTATCTGTCAACACATTCATCCTACTGCATAGCTAGGTGGCTAGCTTATGTCTGTCTGTCCTTTGTACATATGCGCAGATGTCAGGTATCCATCTTGCCTACTTACAGGCAATCTATGCTTGACTGACACTGACATGTCTGCCCAGCTGTGTTATGAATGCCACAGCTAGGAATCCACACCCTGTACACACCACATGACATGGATACCTCAACTACACTACCACAGTCAACAGAACATGCTTGGGTACAGGTCTCCAAGACAGACACTGGCCATGTTATGTAATATATGTTGCATACATGTCAACTGAAGCACCTCACTGGTCGTCTGCAAGAGGCACACAGATGATTGCATGATGCATGTTACTTTCACCCTGAGGATCACCCCTGTGGTATCTGTTTATAGATGGCCTGCTGGCACATGGCAGGTGGCATGATACAACTGTACACACATCCCCTACACTTCCCATCTCTCCATGGATGATAGCCTGGTACACCTATGAACACCTGCATCGATGCACTGTGTTTGTAGACCTGTAGTTGAGAATACCCTGAGGCCCTTGACACCCACCTCACCCCCCCCCTTGCCATAGTTAGATGTGGCTGCTGCTGTACCAGACATTACATGTACCTTGTTACACTCTTCTCCCTAAGGGCTACCTGGGCCTTGCAGTACCAGCACAACACTGTTGTACAAATGGGTTGATAGGCATGGGATACCCACTGAGTTCTGGCAAGTGTGTGCATGTGTGTATATATGTAGGGTACATCATTCTGAGGCCACATTATCCTATTACAATACACATTGCCACATAGTATTAGGGAGAGTGATGTTGCTGACTGTAAGAGAGGCATGACAATGCATCAACCTACTATGCCTGTGGCATGTGCATTAGATGCATATCCCTGTAGTAGCACTCTTGGGATGGACAAGGGGTTGTATTGCAGTCCTGGTCAATGTGTGATGGTGGGTATGTTAGAGTGTTATCATGGATTTCAGTGCATACAATATCCACTGTGGGGTGTGGGTGCTAGGTATACTGTCTTTACACCATGGTACCCCTGGTACATGTAATACTGATAAACAAAAAACACTCCGTGGAAACAATCCAAAACACAAAGTAACACTAGTTTAATTAAGCGCTTTTCATCACCTTCATTAAGGCAACTTCCTCAGATTACATCTTGAAACAACGAGACCATATAAATAGTATACTAGCATGTCACATGATAATAACAAAAGCAAATGCATCAATATACAAAAAATAGTACTTTTACTAAAAACTTCTAAACTCTATGTTTAAAAATTTTCTGCCCTATAATCAACCTACTCAACATGTTAAATGAATCACTGATAACTTCCACCCAAAAAAATATAAAATATACATACTGTTGTAAAAATATTAGGTCACTAATTGTGAACTGTGACAACTTATAACATTTCAAAACCATCAAAAAGTGAAACGGTAATAGTAGTTTACTTTGTCTCTAACCTTCTAAAGATTAAAACACATGATAAGTTTCAACAAGTTTTAAAAGGCATGTTATATGTTTTGTTGAACCCAGGTTAAACGACCACTGTAATATAACATGCCTTTTAAAACTTAGAAATTTAGAGAGAAAGTGAATGATTAGGTATGTTTTTTTGAATCTACGTAAACAGTCTGATGAAACTTATCATGTGTTTTAATCTTTAGAAGGTTAGAGACAAAGTGAACTACTATTACCGTTTCACTTTTTGATGGTTTTGAAATGTTATAAGTTGTCACAGTTCACAATTAGTGACCTAATATTTTTACAACAGTATGCATATTTTATTTTTATTTTATAATTTTTTTGGGTGGAAGGTATAAGTGATTCATTTAACATGTTGTTGAGTAGGTTGATTATAGGGCAGAAAATTTTTAAACATAGTTTAGAAGTTTTTAGTAAAAGTACTATTTTTTGTATATCAATGCATTTGCTTTTGTTATTATCATGTGACATGCTAGTATACTATTTATATGGTCTCGTTTCAAGATGTAATCTGAGGAAGTTGCCTTAATGAAGGTGATGAAAAGCACTTAATTAAACTAGTGTTACTTTGTGTTTTGGATTGCTTCCACAGAGTGTTTTTTGTTTATCAGTACCCCCGGTACATGTCCCATGTTCCACTGTATGAGGACTACTGTCACCATCAACCATACAGGTAACTGATAACACTATCCAGCCCAGTTATGCATGTGCTGTGTGCAACTTAGCTGTAACACAATGGACACACTGACAAGGTAGTTAGCACTGATAAACCCAGGTCTCTCAGATGTGTGTCTGACTGTTATGTGTTTGTCAATGTGTATATGACGGTATGTCACACTATGTATTGTCCATAAACAACCAGTGCATCCCCCATTACCATACTGTACAGGCCTGGGGATGTTCTTCATGTAACATGTAACTTGGAACACACCTCATCCTAAAAGCTGTGTGGTGTGTGCAATTAAAGCCACACACATCAGTAGCACTACATACCTAGGTAGCGGTCTAGTCTCAGTATTGCCAAGTAAGAGTGTGTTTGTACCTGAAGGAATCTACTTCTGTTTGAAGAATATACATGTCCCAGGAGGTCATTTGTCTGAGAACTGCCTGGCATATGCTAACATTTCACAGATATCATCCTGTGGACATACATTCCACCACAACTAGTGGTAGATGTGTAAATGCCCTCTTCCCCACTGTATAGGTGAACAGCGATACTGGGGTTGGTATATTTAGCTGGGTGTGGCTGTTGTGGGTACAGCCACCATCACTGCAGTTACTGTTGAGTGTATCCCCCCACTTAGCTGGCTGTAATACTGTATAGTTCATGTTAATAGGTTAGGTAGTTGTCTATCACACTATCTGCAGTTCTACAGCACCTCTCATCCTCCAAAGGGTAGGGCTGTGCCACCCACACCAGCACACCTATGTTTACAGATTTGAGGATTGCACTACATTGGGGAAGGGGACATATACTCTGCCAGTACCATCGTTAATGACATTAAACTAGTGGACTGCTTTTTCCCAAATGTGTTGTGCCTATTCTGGCTTCGTGGAATTACATAGGCTACAATGTGTTCCTTGCACAGGTACATACATCCACGTGTACAGTATTCTCTGTGTATTGCATCAACACCAAAGCCTCTGTGTGTGTTATACACAAACATGAGGTGCGTACCACCCAGTACACTTACCATTGTCCACTGTAAAAGGGCTAATAACAGCAGCCACCATGCACTCTCCTGTATACACCACCCACAGACTTATCAGCCATGTGTCACATGCAGTAACTGTTATACAGACCTGTTGCATGTTTGCACCTGTACCCAGGATATGGCACAGCCAAGATGTCACCACAGTGCCATACCCCTTGTAGGCTACAACAGCAGACCATCCTCCTGCTGACTCATGGACACCTACAACACAAACGGATTACATTATGGACACCACAATCACTCAGTGTTAATAACAGCTATAATGCATCATGGCTGGACAGCTACACTTCCTGACATGTAAGCATTAAACTTTACTGCTGACAACATGTTACACAGCAGTACATTGGTACACTGTAGTACAGTCACTGTGTGCATCAGAACCATATTAGCCTGTCCCTGCATCGATGTTATGGATGACAGAGATGTGGCACAGGTATCATCATATGCACAGGGTGTGTTGTTGGTTTGCCAGAGACCTAGGCTGAGCCATACATTTGACACCATGTGTGTGACTGAGGGGGTTTAATTGTTGATATGGCCATGGTGATGTGGTGTGTGTAGGTATGGGGTTGCCCTAGTTGTGTTTGTATTGTGTGTGAGTATGCATGCACACATTCTGCCATGTGGCTGCCCTATACAAGTGTTTGTTGGACAGCTGCAAACCATACTTGGCAGGGTGTGCAGTTCACCACCTCTGGCCATAGACACTAGAATTCTGCCTGCCAGGGGTTCCATGGGAATGTCCAGGTACAAGCCACGATATAGTACTCTCCCATGATGATGACATATGTCTGCTGGAACCAGATCCCTCCTGGGACTGGCCAGTGCCACGTGCACATGGCCTGCTGTGGTGTGGTGTGGACCGTGCCCCCCTGCACTGCTGGGGCTGGTACTGCCACTACAGGAGTGGCTTGGTGTTCTTGCACGTCCTTGTTGGCCTCCAGCTGTTGGTGCTGCTGGCCTACATCCAAGTGGCTGTCACACCACTCCCACCACATGCTCGAGCATGGACAGTCCATGGTCAAGGAGTCCCACCATCTCACCCCACTGTCTATTCATGACCTCTGTAAAATAATGGAGGGCACCTGCAAGATCATAGATGTTGTCAGTAACAGCTGAATGAGTAGCCCTCTGCAGCCTCAGAACCTGTCTGGTGTACTGTTCCATACGTGCCTACACCTCCATGACAGCCTGAAACATGCATCTGGTGGTACCAGATGTGGCACTTCTGTGAGGGGAACGATGACCAGCAGTCCTCCAATGAGCACCCCTGTACATCTGTCTATGTGGTAGCCCACCAGACATCTGGCTATGGCTGCTGTGTCCAGACACATGTGCCATAGATACCACACTGTCCTGTCCCATGCCACCAACCACCAACTGTCCCTCTGCTATGGCCACTGGTGATGGGGTATGTATAGGCATTGTGACTGTGTGTGGGGATGGGGTAGATAACAGTGGGATGTCAAACGATGGTGCAGCTTTGGCCTCTGACAACCCCACCTGTGCCTCAACACACCTATCATCATTTTCAGTGTCTGTATGGACACCAACATCAGATTGCCTGCAGGAGGGACCCTGACCTACCTCACCACCTGTGAGGAGAAAACAAGAAATGCACTTTAAAACCTGTACGTCATTGCTTAACAATACACACATATGCACACACACACACACACACACACACACACACACACACACACACACACACACACACACACACACACACACACTGACATTCCACCATACTACTTACCTGTCCCTGAGTTTACAGATTGTCTCTAGTTTATTCTCTTAAGTTCCCCATCCTGCATCAGATAATTACAGCCAATAACACCAATCAGTAACGTATCATTATTTTGATTGCCTAGAAAAGTGATCACAAAACATGACCTATTACTGCATTACCTCTTTGACTTGATTGGAGTCATTTTTTTCAAGGACTCCCTGGTGCCATCCAGTGTTCACCCTGGGTTTGTCCAGACATCTTGAGCATGACCCCCATATGTTAGGGGCTACTACAGTCACTCAATAATGTCACGCACTGGAGTGTCATACGTAACTATTGTTCAGTGAATGCAAGATCTGTTGCTCTATTAACTTTTTATGTGGACTACCTTAATATTTGGAAACACTCTCTGGGGTTGTCTAGTAATTTCCCAATGCATCTGTAGTGCTGCATTCATGGGTATTCTTTCACCTTTCTGCTGATTGCTATTATAACAGTATCCCTGGTGTCTAGTTTCCTTCCTAATGCATGTTCCATGCTACAGACCTTATTATACTATTCGCTGTCCTGAGATTGCATGTCAGAAAAGTATTCTTGGTGTCTCATGTGTCTGTCCATGTTCATGTAATGGATGATTTCAAAGGGAAGTTGAGAGGTATGAACAATCCCACACTCACACATGTGCATACATGGACACACACACACACACACACACACACACACACACACACACACACACACACACACACACACACACACACACACACGCACAAACACACACACCTACAGGTGAGGTTGCAGAAAGATATTACACACAGACCTCCCATTACCCATCTGTCAACATGCATGACATATGGCACTCAACAGCATGCAGTGCAGCTATAGTCAATCCCTGCTAGCAACATTACACATCTCTGTGATGCATGGGTTGTGTTAGTAGGTGATGCCCCTTCCCCTGGAACACACTGCACTCATGTGCACAGTATTGCTGTGCACATGTTCGGCACCCTGGTATGTACTGTGCACCATACCTCACAGGTGTACACACCATTGCTGAATGTGTATTATTGTGTCAGTTATGTTTGCTCTGCTGCTCACAGCCCCTATGTGTTTGTCTGACACATACTTGGGATGATATGTGGACAGATGTCATTTGTGAATGCCTGATGTCTGATTTACAAATCTCATCATCAGCAGTGCATGTATGGCCAATACAGTACAATTACACTGGCAACCTTCAAACCTTACCATGGCTATGGGGAGTGTACACACCCTTATTGATATGACACCCTCTTTCTTGATATGCCATGGGGCCACATTACTGCATATGTTAACATTACACAAACCTGATATGTGACATATGACCTGTGCAATCAAATGCAGTGTCAAACAAATGTGTTAGTTGTGCAGATGCTGACTGAGATGCATACACTTTGTGGGTGCATATATGTGCACTCCCTTATTATGATGGTTTGTTGCACCTACAGCAGTCACTATTCCTGGCAAGGGTATACTAGCATGGGCCATCTCCATTTGCCAGTATTTGGTCAATCTGCCCTACAAATGTCCCCCAACTCTGCATGATTGCAAGGTCAACTCATGTGCACATCCCTTGGAGGTCACATAGTGCCATCACTATTGCTGTGGAGTCAGGGTTATGTCTGCCACAGTTCCTGACCTTGACAGTGTGCAGATAAAGCCATTTGAAGCATCCTTTGGATCTCTGCTTCAGTGCACTGTTGTGTCATGATGACACTCCTCCCCACCCTCAGCCTGTTTGCAGATACTTGATAACTATGGCCTACACATGTGTGTCATTTTGCAGTGTCCCAAACACTGAACACCATGTGTACCAGCCTAGTCCCAGCTAATGAATGGCAAACATACAGGTGTACACTGGCACTGGCAAGGTACAGATGGGGTGGTGGGCCTGAGGTGGGGTGAGATGTTTGTTGTGCAGCACATGCATCTTAATTGATACTGTCTGTAGCTTTCCAAAGTGGTCTTGGTACACCAGTACACATTGTAACACATTCCTTTTGGGGACCTTCTCTGTTCTGCATACACTACCTGTAGAGAGGCCTGGCTGATGTTTCCTGTGGTACAGCTGTCCCATCTGAATCCCCTAACCCATGGGCCACAGTTATGCAGAGTCCAGGCATTTGCTGACATGAGTACTGCACAGATAGTACTTGCTAGACATTCCTGCAACTCCCTCAGTGTTATGGCATGTTACTAGGCAGCCTGCATGACTGGTTTGAAACATGTGACATCATCTGTCTTGGATGGCCATCTGTTTATTTTCTACATTAATCCTGTCCCATACATCCTCGCCACATACATGACTGTCTGCACTGTTTGCCTTGGTATATGCAATGGTGAGGTATGGCTACATGTCCAACTCCTGGGTGCTACCTGTTGGATATGGGATCCATACCATGGCATGTAAGATGTCTGCAAGCTACAGCTGCATCTGTTGCAGGTAAGTGGGCACATTTGATGGCCAAATATATTAGACAGCAGACCATTTATTGGTGTGACATTGGAGACCTGTACTTGCTGGAAGGTCCATACTCATGAAAAATGCATGCTGTCAGTACTTCAAAAGCTGCTTCCATTATATGTTATCTGGAGTGTATGCACACATATGCTTCCAGTGTTTGTGAAGGTATGTATTCCCCATATTTGCTGTCCTAAAATAGGATTCCATATTACACATTCATTGCTCATGTTAGAACCATATTGCAGGTTGTAAGTGTTGTGGACTGCAGTATTGTGATATGCCGTAGTGTAGATCTGTAACAGTTGCCATTGTAATAGTGATATATATGCACTGTTGTAGCACTGTATAAGGGTGATGTTTCAGACTTGTCCCTACTGTAGGCCATTTGTCCCACCATTATGTGCATCTCTGTGCACACATTCTGCAATGACAGATGTTAGTTATATTGCAGGAGTCTGACATATCCTTCAGATACACCATCATGGTGACCACTGTGATACAGTGCAGTTAACAGCAGCAATATGTGAACATGTACAGCATGCATTATGGGTAGGTGTGTTAAATGTGTGCATAGAATATACCATGGCCATAACATGACTGGTGTATTGGCAAACCTGAACAAAAAACATACTCACCAGTTACAGGCTGCTGCCCTGGAGGTATACCAGAGGGACCTACATAATTGTGTGAGAGATGTGATGTCAGTAGCCACACCTGTGGCATTGGTACAGGGTGGGTGCAGCATTACAGTACATCAACAGTACAAGCCCACAATACTACAGATTATGC
>NC_056725.1:1394627898-1394632898 GCF_019279795.1 Protopterus annectens
ATGAGCAACAAATCTGGACATTATGTGATGATTTATACAGTTGGGAGGTTTGCAACCTCCTATGAGCATCCGCACTCATTGTATTTGCCAAACAGCACTTCCTGAGTACAGGAGCATGTGTATTGTGAGAGCTCTGCTCTCAGACACACCCCCTGCACTCATCCACGCTCCGTGTCCATTTAGGAGCAGAAGTGGCGTGCCTTCATTACTATGCATGTCACGCTGCCATGCTGCCCTTAAACGGTTGTTTCCATGCAGCAATAACTTATTCCTGAATGGGAGATTAGTGAATTCCAGGGACTGTTTACTCTTGGAACTGGAGTACAGATAGTGTGGGTACAATTTTGGGAAATGATGGGTTTCACTACACTATAAAATAAAAAAAGTAACAATTCTTAATGGCATGATACTTTTAAGAGATATTTCCAGTAAAACATAAAACTATGCCTTGGTGCTATTCTGAGTCAGAAATCTCAACTAAACTGACAAAAACTAGAAAAGTGCCCAGCTTTATGTACATGAGAATTACTAGAAAAGAGGGGGCATGTAGATAATCTTAAATATTTCCTTTTGCAATTAAATTAAGATATATAATGAAATGTGCACCCTGTTATTACACTTTTAAATGGGGAAATTAAGCCTACTCTAAGTAATACAATGAGAATGCAAGGCTGCAGCTAGTTGGGTGTAAGGGTAAACAAAGATCCCAAAGAAGAGAGCAGTTAACCTCTGGTGAATATATGAATAAGATCTTCTACAATAACAGCAAGGTTAGTGACAGAACCTGATGGAATGTCAGCAACGATTATCGGACCGGATGTTTAATAGTTTGTGTCGTAGACTCAGTGACCAAGACAAACAATAAGCATAACAGAGGGCATCCTTGCCATGTGTCATGACATAAATGATTAGATTCTGACAGCTTTCAGCAAAACGGCTAGCTGTTCATACAGAGTTTTTGGTACATTAACAGGAGAAAAGGGAAGACTATTCTAAGTTAAGATGACAAAGTATATTCTTACAAGAACTTATCAAAAGCCTTCTTGGCACATAAAATAAGAACTATTAAAAGATTTCTTATGATAGAGGATAAGTAGAAGGCAACCAGAAAAGTGTTGGTGACATGGTGCTAACTTGCTTACCAATTATCAAACCATTTTCTCAATTTGCACATAAAGAACTTGCGGCTAATCACTTGTGCTGTTATATAATGCATATAAAGTACATTCAAGACAGAAAAAGGTGATATGCTTCAGAAGAAATAAGGATTTCACTGGCTTAAGGATACTGATGTTATTGTTTGTTCCCAATATTGTGTGGATTGTATGACTGCTGTATTATAAAAGTCGTAGGACATAACATATATGCCTTATAATTGTAGAAACTGATAAATATCCACTATTGTATTAAGACTATTAAGGCCTGCACTTTCCCCTAGTTTAAATGTTAATGTTTAAAAGAAGTTCTAGCATAGCAAAGGGAGCCAAGAATATGTCTGCCTGATCTTTGCAAAGGAATGAGAAACCAACTGTGCTCAGAAATTAGTTTATTTACTATACATTCCACTGGATTTTTGATTTTCATGGGTGGAAACCATAGTAGCTGTGAAACTGATATAAAATTATGATGAAATTATGGATCGATCTGCCTTCATCCAATGACTGAACCATTTTCAAAATCTGACATCTTCAGTGCATTTTTGGCCTCTGTACCAGATTTCACTGGATTCTGGGTACAGAGAGTAAAACTGTGGTGTAGAGCCAATGTGATTTTAAGATGACTTACCTGAATCATATATGAGCAAGGACCTGAGCTGAGGACCACAGATACATTTGTGGGAGCTAAGAATACTCAGGAAATTATTTATATTACTGCATTGTTACCACAGCATCTGAGAAGCTTGGAACATTACAATCTTAGACTACCATGGAATAAACACTTTACAGAGTCCCATAAAATTAATAGTTTATATACTTCCACTACTTGCATTTCAAACAATAACGGTATCTGTCTCAATGACGGTATCTGTCTTTTGACATCCACGGTGGTGCAGCTGTAGCATTGTTGCCTCACAGCAAGAGGTTCTCCCGTTTGATTCTCAGCTGGAGTGCGGGGAGTGTCTTCTGTGTGGAGTCTGCATGTCCTCCCCGCGCTTGGGTGGGCATTCAAAATGCGTAAATGGGCATGATGACTTAGTTGAAGGTTGAATGTCTAGCTGGCATCTTGGCGTTCGTGAAAATCTACTGCCAATCATTAGCAGACCGGAGTTCCGCTGTGGCGACTCCTAACAGGGAAAAGCCGAAAGACAACAACGGTATCTGTCTTTTAAGCTAGGGATAGAATTCTATAACTTTAGTAAAGAAAAGTAACATTCTATAGTAGATGATGGGGCAATAGAAGAGTATAATGAACATTTATGAACAATGTCATAAATTAAGGAGGAAGTGAATGACAAAAATCTGTCACACTACCCACACACTGACATGGAACATGCATTCAATAAATAAGTAAGTATAGCACATGCAGTCAAGAAAAATGAATACACACTGTCATTAAATGTTAGAGTGGCTGTCCCATGCAGATGAATCTGAATTGAGACATGATGGCATTTCACTATTTAAAAGGGGTGAAAGCTTTCTAATTCACTGTTACATAATGTCTTTAAGGGTCACAGTTCAGATAAAATCTCCAAATTCTAGTATGTTCCCTTCTGAAAAAGCTGTCAAAGAAAAATTAAATACAGCTTATCTACAGCAATTATCATATTCAGCAATAGATGTATATACCAAGATGCCAAGATAGAGTGGCGCATAGCATTTTACTGCTATTTCTCCTTTGACTTAAAACAAAAGTACAGCTGTGCAAGCAAACTTACCATAACATCAGATGGTTAATGATCATTGCTGCAGTAGCCATAACTAGATGGGTTATATCCTGCCAAGGTACAGTGTGCAGAGGTAGCATTGTCACCTCACAGCAATAGGTTCTCCAGTTCGATTCTCGGCTGGAGTGCCTTCTGTGCAGAGTCTGCATGTCCTCCCTGTGTTCATGTGGGTTTCCTCCGGGTGCTCCGGTATCCTCCCACATTACAAAGAAATGTATCTGGAGCATTTCTCCCCGGGCCTCCACTGAAAATTGGATTCATTCCAAGTCGGACTTTCCCGGTTAACAAATGTTAAATAAAATCAATAAATAAATAAATATAACCGCTGACCAGCTTCCAAAGCTTCAAAGAACTTTTAGTGCACCCAAATTGTCTGGCAGCTTGAGGTTAGCTGACTAAAAAGGTAGTTTGGATGCCAAGCTCTTCAGAGCCTTCCTTCTAAAAGAAAGAGGGAGGCTAAGCCCTAAAAGGACAAAGCTAGAAGAACAAAAAATAAATAACCACACCCTGGCATAAACAACACACCAAAAAACAAGAGGAATGGATTGGGGGGATCAGCTATTGCAGCAGTGATCATTCGAACATCTGCTGTTATGGTAAGTGTACTTGCACAGTTGTACTATGTTCATCATATTGATCACTGCTGCAGGAGCCATAGCAACAAACATGTGTAGATCACCCTAGCTGGAAAATGGTCCTAGCAAAGTCTGATCTAGACGTGAAAAAAGAGTCAAGCTTATAGTACTTTGTAAAAGTATGTATAGCGGATTATACAGCAGCTTCTAAATCACTTCCAGAATCTGACCCTTTCCAAAAAGCCACACATGAAGTCAAGGCCATAGTAGAGTGGCCTTTGACCCTGTCAAGAATAGTTTTGTTGTGGTGAGTATAACAAAAGATAATAGCCTTATACAATCATTTGGAAATACTCTGTTTTAACACTGGTCTGGTTGCCCCTTTTTCTTACCTTCACAAGAAATGAGCAAATGATCCAAAGATCTGAAAGATTTAGTTCTGTCAGGATAGTACCTGAATTGTATGTGGAAATCCAAGGTATGGAGTATCCTTTCTTCCTTATTTTTAGGTTCAGGAAAGAAAACAGGGAGATGGATAGTTTGGCTTAAAGTAAACTCTGATACCACTTTTGGCATAAAAAAGGATTAGTTCTCAAAGAAGCCCTGTTCCTGTGAAAAATGAGATAGGGTTACTCACCATCAGAGCTTGAAACTCAGACACCCTTTTTGTAGAAGTCAGAGCAATCAATAAAACAGTTTTCCATGTTATGAACCTCAAGTGAGCCAGGTTAGCTGGTTCAAATGGAACAAGTGTGAGCTTCTTTCATATATAGAATTAAGATCCCACAGAGTGGCCATTGCTTTTCTTGGAGGCCTGTTATGCAAAACCCCTTTCAAAAACATTTGACATGAGAATGCATTGAAACATGAGGAGAAAGCCTGTATCTGTCCCTTCATCCTCCTGTCCAGATTCAGAATCTTGAATTGCTTCAGGATAGGATGCATCCTTCTTTCTTTTACCAGAAACTGATCTATAAAAAGGTATAATAGCCTAAATTAAACCATGTGTCAGACCCAGTAAACTATTCCTATCTAATGAAAATTGAGGTGGAGTAGATACGTGCTTAGTTCTATATTTCTTTTTGACAGGAAAATGGGACCAAGAGTGTTATTAATGACAGTGGCAGCTTCCCCAGAGGTGGGCACAACATTCTGACAAAACAGGGAAGCCCTTCCTGTGCCCTCAACAAGGGCCAACAAGAGTGGCTCTACCTTTCCCACTGAGGTGACCCGAACAGCCACAGAGGATGTGGCTAATACTTGGTCCATTGTGGCTGCAGGTGTTTCACCAGAGGGATCCAGGGAAAAGATTAGTGGTCTGAGGTAAACTAAGGGCCACAGCAGAGTTACCCACATGTGGCTGAGGCAAATTGCTAGTTTGCTGTGATGGCAAATGCTTTTTGCTTAACTTTTTATTTTTGTTGCTGGAAGAAGGACCAAACACGGGTCAAGCAGATTGTTCAATGGTCAAGCCAAAAACTGGTAATGCTGCCTCTTTTCTCAGGAAAACAAGCAGCAGAGGCTAGTAAAAACTAAAATTC